>NC_136518.1:74586004-74591004 GCF_053919585.1 Euprymna scolopes | reverse complement strand
GCGTTTGAATGTCATTTTTACATCAAACAATCAACGACATCTTTGAATAGAATGTCAAAAGAGAGAAGAGGGAGGAGATCAAAATACAAAAAGAAACAACGAAATATTGAATATTAATTCCAAATGTAATCTTACTTTCAAACTAAGTGCATAGGCGCACAGAGAACATGCATTTGAATCACGAGAGAGAAAGCATTGTATGTGTTGTACATGTTTTATTTTATAATAAATGTCAAGATGAGAAAGTTGAATCTGACTTAAGAGCCGCGAACGGTTGGCTCAGAGATATAAAATAGAATTCCCATAATTGAAAATAGGTATTCATGAATTCAAACATTAAAATTAAATTCAGAGACCCTATAATTGATGATGGTCTTGACTGACCTCAATAGTCGACACTTTTAGACCGATCAACTGACTGACACCTCTTCCCATCAAACTGATTCTTCCTAAGTATTCCAATTAAAAAAATCATCTCAGCTGTTGTGTCTGAATTTTTTAAATGAGGATTGATTATTGTTCGCATCTCGAGTGTTAGCCTAGGGATTTTTATCCTGGGCCCTCAAAAGCCAACAGAGATCAGACCATTTTAGTAATAATCTGGTCCCTATTGATTTTGCAGTAGGAGTTTAGTTCTGTGCAGTTCTAGGAGGTCCACCCTCCCAGGCTTTGTCTTTTCTCTTTGAGAAGAGGTTAGGTTATTGTTAATCGCCTGAGGCGTTCTTACCGGGGAATGCCCACATGGGGGGGGGGACTGCCAGGGCACCTTTTGCAGGTCAGAGTGCCCCTCCTCGAAGAGTGCTTACTTCTCAATCTCACTTTCCAACCCTGGTGTCTAAGTTCTTGCAGTGGAAGAGAACTAAAAACCTATTGTTCTCATCTTGAGTGTTATTTTCATAACATTTTGACTGATGTAACCATCGATCTTTTTCAAGTGTATCTTGTCAGACTAGGGAGTTTCGGTTAAATTCAGAAATCCGCATGAAATTCCAAAGGGAACCTGTTATTTACTTCACAGGGGTAGTATGTTCTTATTTCGTCAGCCATGACCAGGTACAAGTCCTAAGTAATCAATTTGCAATTGTATTTTAAAGTGTTGACTGCACTAAGAATTGAACCTTCAACCTCCAGAACAATGTGACTTTACAACTGAATTTACTAAGTACTTTATCCACTATGCCACAGATCCTTTGCGTTCAAAATTCTGTAAGGATTCCAGAGTTTGACAAGATACACCTAAAGAAGGCCGGAGGTTACATCGACCGAAACCTTGTGCAAACATCGCTCAAGATGAGAACAATAGTGCGAAGAATCCAAATAATACGAATCCCATCTGACTAGAACAAAATTAAATGTAATCAAAATTTCAATGCTAAAGAATCATATTATTTTACTGATTAAAGAAAAATTTAAAATAAAAATCAAATCACATTTCTTTAACAATGATAAAATCTATAATAAATATAAACGGTTGGTTGATCCCAAAATTAGTGGCAACAGCTATTTATATCTTCATTCCATTAATCCGTTAATCTTTTACAGGTATTATACAAGTAGATAGTTTTAAAGATATAGGCTCTTGCTATCTGCTTCACATGAAGAGGTTAGTAAGATAACCTGACTAAGAAGATCAAAAGGCGACCACAGTGTCGAATGATAAGTTTACTTTCTTGTCGAGGTCAAAGATGATTACACCAAAATAATCATTAGTCATCAATCGATATAGAAATTATCATGCAGATACTAACATGACCAATTTATATAAACATTTTTCTTATAAAAACAAAAAACAACAAAAAATAAAACGCAAATATAAATAAATCATTAAAAATAATTTATTTAAAAAATTAAATAGCTTTTCCATTCATTTACAAATACAGATGCAACAGAGATTTTTCTTACACCCTTGGTTCCAGAGCGTTGCAGGATTAACTCTTTTACTGAACCATATGATTTCACTTTAACAATTAATCATCAACACCTAACAACCCACTAATTATACACCTACCATATCTTTAAAAATCATCAGGGGTTGCTAGAAGCATAAACAAGCATTAAACCTTTTTCTTTGATGGACATAAACCAGTGTTTGCATTAACACCATAGCTACAACTCTAATTTGCTTGTGATATCATAAATAGGGTTGACTTAAAGCAAAGATATAAGCTCAAAATAAAAAGGAGTGTAAAAAAATAAATTGATAGTGTGCCGTACACAGAACTATGCTTTGGCCGTTCAAAAAATTAGTCTTGTAGCTGAATTATCAAGATTCTTTTCATGATTTTGTTTGGATTAAAAGAGGTGCCAGACCATTATTTGGAGGAAGGGGTAGAGATTGGCATTGTACCTATATTATAAAACTAAGCACCAATCAACCCAGTTATTATTCCAGATTAATTTTTACTAGCAGGATCCGTGAAAATCGTACAGAATGAGAAATATGTTTAATCAACAAATATTTTGATAAAGTTGATATTTTTACAGATAGCACAAAAAATTACTCTCATATTTTTGTCCAGAGTTGCCAGATTGGCTTTAAAAAGGCCGAATTTGTTACATTTGGTTTTAAAAGGACCAAATGTAGCAAATTTGGCCTCTTTTTAAAGCAGTTTAGCCTTCAAAAATTGTAGTTGGCTTTTTTCAAAGCATAACATACGAACTAACTAAGGAAGGAACAAGCAGAATATTATATAGATATTTGTTAATTTTAAAATCAAGGTAGACTGTTATCTTTAAAAATGCAAGTTTCATATATATATATATATATATATATATATATATATATATATATATACTAGCAAATGTACCTGTCGTTGACTGGGTTCAAAAACAGTCTACAGAAAATGGACTCTGATTTATGAAAGTATAATAGGTTATGAAAAGGAAGGGTTGTAAAGAGATAGCTTCGAATTTGGGGGTATCAAAACCAAAGCAAAATATGATTAAAGTAAAAATAAAATAGATAAACACCATAATTTATTATACCATACCTGTTCACACTGAAACACTTATCACAATATTCTGTGGATCTATATTAAAAAACCTTGTTAAACTTTATGACATATTTCCATTCTATGGAGGTCAGGTGCGAACGAACATCCCATAATTTTATTATACCATATTTCTTCAAACTGAAACATAATTGTCAAAATATACTTACACAGATAGATATGAAAAGTCTTTATTAAAGTTTGTGTCTATTTCCATTTTATGGAGGCCAGGCGTGAACGCAGACCCCACAATTTTATTATACCATCCCTATTTAAGTTAAAACATACTTATCAAAGTATTCTTATGTACATCTATATCAAAAACACTTGTAAACGTTTTTTTTTTTTAATTTTTTAATTTTTTATTTCCATATTTTGTGGACCAGGCGTGAATGCAGACCCCAAAATTTTAATGAACCACCGTTCTGCCAGATCAAACATACCCATTCCTGTGTCTCGCTACATCTTCTATCATTATATGTAATCAGTTTTTTTAAAATAGTCAAACATATAGGAGCCTATTCGTGACTAGACACAAACACAGACATTCAGCTTTATATATATATATATATATATATATGCAAAGTCATTAGACAAGTATGGCAAAATCCAGTTTAATTATTAGATCAAAAGTGGTTCAGTGATAGATAGTGAATGCTTGCAATAGACATGCTAAACTATAGATCATATTCAGCTTGTACAACACTTGGTTAGGAACAAAGTGTAGCATCGGTTCTGATACTACAGGGTGTCCTTGTTAGCGAAAGAAGTCCTTCATGACTGAGGTAATTTTTATGTTTGCTCCAATTCAGAATGTCCCTTTTCAAAAAGCTGGATTTCACCCACATTAAAAACCGACCCCGTGTCTAATTTTGTCTTCATGTGGAAGCAAGTAACTAGTAACAGCTACACTAATTACTTTAAAGACAAGCAGATTTGAAATGTCTACATTAATATTGAAATACATACATATCTATATTAATATGAAATGTGTGCGTGTCTGTATATTAAATTACTTTTGGGTTCTAAGCATTGTGTTCGATATTACAGGCAACAAATTTGAAGAACACGTTAAGAGAACCAAGTTAAAATAAAAAAAGTAGCATAGAACGCTATGACTAAGACACAAACTTACACATATAAAAAAAATGAATAAAAATAAATATACATACTAGCAGGCTGGCACCCAGGATAAAAAGGGCCCCTTAACCCGTCTATACACCAGGCTGAAGGAGGTAAGTAATGGTGTAAACATTCTTTCTTCTGAAAGTAGCACTATAACCATGACGAAGGCCAACAAGGGTCAGCCACAAGGCATTGATACTAGAAACTCTGGCCCCCTGGTTCAAGCAATTTCAGCAGCTACAAATTGGAAATTAAGAGGCTAAAAATGCCAACCATGGAATGTTGCTGAAAAGAAAGTTTTTCTGCTCTACTATCACTACTCAAAGTTTGAAAAGTGGAGCAAAACAGCAAATAAAATACTAACCAAAAAAATAAAAGAGACGGACATCCGTGAAGATATATATTAAAAAAGATATAAAAATTTACAATTTTATGATAATGTTTATATAATATGATATGCATTAAAATATCTTTTTTTGTTTTGTTTTTGGGGAGAGGGTGGTGCAGATAGGTTATTGACAAACTAGGAACTCAGCAAACAGGTTTCAAATAGTCAAATTCTACTACACTGATTTATGAAGCAATATCAATGAGAAAAGGTATGATTCACTCTAAGTAAAATAGCAATTTATATTCAATGAATTAAAAAAAATAATAAAAAACATTAGAAAAGTTTTCCATTAGAAGGTTGGATGAGACATGAAACGTGTATAAAATGCTAAATAACATCTCTGATGACATTTGTCAATAATCGTATAAAGTCTAAGTTTAAATACTGAGCACTTGCTGTAAAGTACAAAACGATATTGTATGTAACATAAAACTGAAGCCAGGAGGGAAACACCCAATGGTATTATTTGGGATGTGAAACCAGGTGCGTTTCAC
>NC_136518.1:74558504-74583504 GCF_053919585.1 Euprymna scolopes | reverse complement strand
TATTGGCTTTAGTCTTAAAAAGACCAAAATTATAGGTAGGAGGAAAACAGTTAGCTGTCAGAGAGTTTCACAAGCCTAGAGTTCTTGAAAAGAACCCACTGGAATATAAAACTGCATTATGAGGATTTTTATTTAATTTTTTTATAACTATATGCCACTTCCTGAAAAGTATTGATCTGTGTATACCCGAAGAACAGATGTGCTGAAACATTTTGTAAAAAGTAAAAAAAAAAATAATCAGATTCTCACAAGAAACGTGGATCGATACCCCCCCCCCACACACACACACCCACTGCCAGAGATGACATCTTTTGGCAAGTTTTGTTTGTTTGATAATATACATAATTTCAGATATACAGCATTTAAGTAAAGAGAAAATTATCAACGTACTTGCCAAGAAGAATTGAAGAGTAGGAAAAATAATAAATTAAAAAAAAAACAAAAAAAAAAGATGTAAAAAGAAATCTATTACATATTGATGGTAACAGCCGTTGGCTGCCAAACGAATGAATGATTGGAACAGGGTTTAGAGGAGCACCTTTTAATGCATCTACTATTTAGTTTATACATACGTTCTTTCTTCATAAACGAAGGAAAATTTCCAACATGATTAAAGAAACCAACAATTAGGAATTAAAGAGATTTTTTTAATTAGTTTATACATACGTTCTTTTCTTTATAAAGTTTTTCAAAAGAGCAGATGTGCTGAAACATTTTGTACAAAATTATTTTCATGGCAAGTGCTCCACTGAATTCCAATCTATGCCCCCCCCCCGCCTTACCAAACTTTCACACACAAAAAAAAAACACTCAACTAGCTACAACCACTATATACCATTTCCCCTACTCTCTATCTGTGCCTAAATCTAAATGCGGATTCCATGAACAAAGCTTCTTTCCCAGAACTGCCCACCTGTGGAACGCTGTTCTGCTGGCCTGCTTCCCGATTGAATACAACATGGTAACCTTCACATCCAATGTAAACAAGTTCTTGTTGAACCGTTCCCATAAATAATCAAATTCTACCCAATTTACACCATTAACGATTACTACACTACCACCTTACATTCATTAACCCTTATTCTCGAGTGGCCTTCGTGCCTTGATAAGTGGCGACTCCAAGTTAAAAAAGATATTAACTGAGAAAAGTGTTTTAATCTAGTTTAACTGACAAGAGAGAACAATAGGAAAGATACAAATCATCTTGATAGTAATTCATCACAAAAAGCGTTAAAACCAAAACTAACACAAAAAATATACAATGATTACATCTAAAAGTAACAAATACTGACAAGAACAGATATTGTTACAATGTGTCTGTTTAATATGTACCCAGACTCCCACGGGATAGCGAATGGCACCCACAAAACGCCAAAGGTCAACCAGCCGTTAACTGACAAACTACAACAGATAAACAGACCAAAGGATACAGGTTTTCAATGAAGACAACTTTTAATGAACTGAGGAGTTATCGCAACGGTGAGCAAGCTGACAAAAGAGTTCATTCAAATTGAGTTAGAGACTAGTCGAAGAACGAACCAACTGAACAGGCGAAATAGGCTTGCTTATATTGAGTCCAAAATAAATCATTTTTTTTTAATGGAAATTACTCCAGACAAAACATGAATCCACTTGGTGTAAAGAACTAATAAGAACAAAAAAATGATTATTACAAAAACAGGAGATGCTTATTGGCTTTAGTCTTGAAAAAGACCAACTAAGAGAAAAATATCATAATCATCATCCTGCGACTTCAGCCGAAATAGAACTCACTACACCCTTCCAGTATTCCCCATATCATAGCATGCAAAAGATTTCCCTCGGAGATGAATGTATCTCATTGTATCCTATCGAGATATAGAGGAAAAGTACTAGTTCTTAAAAAAGAAATTACTAGAATAGGAAGTTGTATTACAATGAAGTATCAAAACTGTGAATGAATGGAAACCACTAGACTAATGGACCAAACGAGCTGGAACAAAGGAAGCAGGGAACAGATCAGAAATTTCTGAAGAACACATATCATAATAGTACCTATTTACTATGCCTCCCCACGGGACAGAGTTAGACACCAGGGTCGTTTTTTAACGTGGAGAAAAGGTACAAAAATAAAAATTGTCTCAGTCGTGAAGGATTTCTCCTCCACCGAAAGAGAACAAGAAAATGAAGTGCAGCATCTGAAGAACAGATACTACACTTTGATCTTGACCAAAAGGAGAAAAGATTGCGACTATCAACATTACATCTGTAAGAGAGAGGGTGCAGAAAAGAAAGTGAGTAGCCAATCAGATTAGATACGTATTTCTACCTTATCATTTGCATTCGCGGTTCATTTCAAGATTCCGGATAACTGTAATGATCTTTGTCCCTTTTTTACAGTAGGCACGGACACAAGTAGTCGGCATTTTATCCAGCATGGGATGGTCATAACCAAGATAGTAAGCAACTAAGGATAGGACGACATGAAAGTGTAGTATATGTTTTACACTTCCTCTGTTCTGTCCTTGGGCAGTTAAAGAGAAATCCTTCTGGACAGAAGCATTTTTTTTTTGGGGGGGGATCCCAATTTAGAATGCTATGTTTTATGAAGTTGGAGTTCTCCACTTTAAAAACCTACCCTTGTGTCTAACTACCCTCATAAGGAAACAAATAAATCAAAACAAACTGACAAACTGTTTCTTATAGCGACATATAAATGCATATAAAAATGAAAATGTTTTAACAATGAGAATAACATTAAAACCGTAAGCGTGATAGAAAAAAAAAAATGCAATTTCCAACTTGATTGACTGACAGATGCAATCTCTTATAGATATGCATAGGTGCACCTAAAAAATGTTAAAACTAATTCTCAAATGTGCATTTGTTCATATTTTTTCATTTCCTCATCCAACTGAAAAGCCAGAAAAAGAACAATGCAAAGAGCACATGTTACAATACAATTTCCAATGACATTTAAACAAAGAATTTATCAACCATAGGCAATCATTCAAAACAAGAAGAAAAAAAAACTTGAGCAACAAAAATTAGAAACATTTGTTATTGTTAGAAAGAAAAGATTCCAAGTCAAATTCATTTTTGTTCCTGAAAAAAAAAAAAAAAAATGTGTTTATATACAACAAATGGCATTCCTATATATGTGAATATCCTCCAATAGTGATAATTTTTCAAATTTTATATTTTAAACAGTAAATACAGAAGGGACTTCCAAGTTTTTTTATATACCAGAAAATAGACACCATGGATGGGAAAAGGAGATAGACAAAAGATTTGAAAATCATTTTTTTTTTTGTTTTCCCTAATTTCTAATGAAGCGTTTGGTAATAAAGACAAAAAAAAAAAAAAAAAAAAAAAAAAAGTGATTCGATTGGTTTGTTCCATTTTGCCAGTCATAACGTTTTTTTTTTATTCCAAATATTATCTAAACTTTCATTATATAAACAACAAAATCATTTTAGAAGCCTTATACATAATTTAGTGTACACACGACTTATCCCTAATAAGTATACCAACAGGAATTGTCATCTTACACTGATGATTGCATAAGGAAGTATAAACTAAGAGACAGTCAACTAACGTTACTGTAATGTTCGCAACTTCTGTTGATCCAACACTCTGGATTGTTTAAGGTCTGCTCCTGAATTAAGCATTTATTAGTTACTAGCATTTAAGCCCGGCGTGTTTGAAGGTGTATGTTGAGCAAAGAAAAAAAAAAAAAAAGAAAAAAAAAAAGCGGTCAATTTTTTAAAAACTTTGACCCCTATTATCACCCCTTAACATTTATTGTTTTGGGTTCAAATCAAGTTATTAAGTTAGATCCATGTCCAAGGAACCTTTATATAAAATTTCAAGTGTTTAGACCCAAAATCGTCGGAGGAGTTTGGAAGAGTTCTCAAAAGTCAACCCCTTAACAGCCAAATTTGTCTGAAAACGGATTACAAAGATTTTCCCAAATCTCAGTACCCTGTATATTAAATTTCGAGTCTGTAGACTGAAAATTGACAGAGTTATTGCGTAGGAAAATGTACACACGCACACACGTTCACTTTATATATATATATATATATATATATATATTCATCATTATACGATTCATAAAAATAGCTGATATGACGTAAAACAAAACCAATTAATATCATGTAAGCACAGTTTCCATTAACTCTAGACTGATGAAACCTCATCAATTGAAGCTTTGGAGGTGAAACTATGGCATGTAAATTCTATGATAAGTATAGAATTAAAACCATTCCAGATTTTATTCTTGGTAATTAAGGCAGAAACTTTGTATCGGAGATGCTTTTGAAATACATACGCTTGATTTATGAACAAGATTGACTGCTGAAACCGCCAATTACAGTTTTTGAAAAGCTGATGAACATAACATACCATCTTTATGTTCGTCCAAGTAGACTTGGTTTGGAGGCCAAGATAACAGGGTTGAATCAGAAGAAATCAGATAAAAAGTCGTGCACACATCATAGAATCATAAATGACAATATATATATATATATATATATTATATATATATATATATATATATATATATGCATGTATGGGTGTAGATGTGGTTCAGAGGCTAAGGAATGAGAGTGGAGTACGTTTTGGTTTCGATTCTAGCTGATGACATCCAAGTCATATATATATATATTTTAGGTTTGATCTCACTACTACATATTAGGTTCAATATAAAAATCAATAGAGAATTGTCTCTATGATAATAAATATGTAATCTGCATGGATTAAAATATCATATTCAAGCATATCTTATGACTGGGCAATGCCGGGGTGGCCTGCTAGTATATGTAAATACATACACACACACTGTATGTTTTGAAAATATACATGGCAATTAAGCTGCACAGAATTTTCCGCATTTCATTCTCATGAGCTGTGAAGCTACCTAGCTCTATTTAAGTATCGAGCACCGTCAAAGTAAATACTAAAAATAGATACATAAAATAATAAAATATATAAATATGAGGTAGAAAGATGATAAGTTTAGACTTATTACCAAGTAATAAGTTTTCATATAATTTACTAATGAATAATTCAATATTTAAGCCAGAACCCCCTCGGGGGTCCCGACGACAAGATCAAAGTGTAGTATCTGTTCTGACAGATGCTGCACTTAAGATAATTTGTACCAGTCAATGGAGGGGAAACCCTCTATACTGGGACAATTATTATTTTTGGTAACCAGAGTGCCCCCTTTTTGCCTACTTTTAGGGGAGCTGGTTTTTACCTCACATTAAAAACGGCCTTGTGCCTAATTTGCTCAGTGGGGGAGCAAATAAATACTATCTGTTCTGACAGATACTGCAAGCTATGACTAGCAAAGACCAGATGTGGGGGTAACCCCACATGCCTGACCCTTAACCAGCTCCCATTTCCCACCTCTCGGGAGCTGGTCCCCTTTTTCCCTTCCCCCTCCCTTCACCCTCACATTAAAAATCGGCCTTGTGCCTAATTTGCTTGGTGGGGGAGCAAATAAATACCATCTGTTCTGACATACTGCAAAGCTATGACTAGCACAGACCAGCTATGACTAGCAAAGACCATATGTGGGGGTAACCCCACATATCTGACCTTGGTCACTGAAGGGGCAACCCTTCATACCAACAGTTTCTAATCCAGCTCCCACTTCCCACCTCTCGGGAGCTGGATCCCCTCTTTCCCTCCCCCTTCCCCCTATCTCCACATTAAAAAACGATCTCCTGCCTAATTTGCTCAGTGGGGAAGCAAATAAATACAAAGCCAGAAAGATAGAAACCCTAACTTATGAGTACAAACCAAACCAACGAAATAGTATTACATAGATTTGTGCACATAATATAAAGCACAGTGTTATGCATAATGAAACAAAGGAAGAGCCGTTACTAAAACTAAACATGCATGTGTGGGTGTGTGTGTTGTGTATGCGCACATACACTTATATGCATGCGTCACACATGACCCTCATCATAACTCAAAAAGCATGAAAAGATCAAGTCTGTGATCTACTTGCATGTGGAATAGATGGAAAAAGAAAAAAAATTAAACTTTGACAAAAAGAAAAAAAAAAAAAAGAAAGAAAATAGGGGTGATTCTTCAATTATCTCCCACCCAAGAAGTAAAGCAATGAGAGTGCACAACAGCTGGAAGATACCACCCCCACACACATGTATACTCTAGACAAACTGGAACAAGTCATTATCATGAACAGAAAGAGTCTTCTTTCTTTCAGGTTTTCTTTTTAATTATTTTGCCAAATGGTGTAAAGAATCAAAGAATCCAGGAATTTAAAAAAAAAAAAAAAAAAGAAAAGAAAAAAAAAGTCAAGCAATCCATGACTACTACTAGTGTAAAAAAAAAAAAATAAAATAAAATAAGGGAGAGAAGTATTACATTTTTCCCAAACAAATGATTCATCATTTGAATGTGACAAAATTTATTTACATTCAAATAATCAACTACTTATATTTCTTCTTTGATATTGTTTTGTAAAATTTATTTTCGAGGTGATTACTTGTTAAGCCTCTTTGGGGATCGTTCTTTTATTTATTTATTTATTTATTTATTTTTCAAACTACTGCAGAAATGTTTACATTATTAATACAATATGAATGGATCAAAGTCTGTTAAATATATTTGATAGTTTCTATTGTAGATGATTAAAAATAAAAAGTGCATACTTTTGGGAAATAGAATCAAAATGTTGTAAAACCTTTTTAAGGGGAGTAATAGCTGTTTTTCGCTCCTATTGGTACAAAATTAATGACGCTAGTTGAACCCCTTTATCTCTCATGATATCCAGGATATATTCATACAGGAAGATGAAAATACATTTTATTAAAACGTCCATGGATCCATTTCTTCATCCAAGAGTTGCTTTTAACTTAATCCTCTCCACTCAAAATTTATTCGGATCTTAACTTGCATGTTTCTTCCACTTACATTATAATACAGAAGTATATATCTTCAAATCTTATCCCAACTAGAACTGAAATAGTAATGTAGATTAATAAAACCATTTAGAGAAAGGGGAAGGGAGAGAGACTCTTCTATGAGAAAAATTCTAAAATAACACCAGTCCTTAGGTTATCCTAATATCATCTTCGCTGATCTGTCACGTTTTAGCTTGAAATAGCATCTTTGTTGGTCTGTCACGTTTTAACTTGAAATAGCATCTTCATTGGTCTGTTACGTTTTAACTTGAAATAGCATCTTCATTGGTCTGTCACATTTTAGCTTGAAATAGCATCTTCATTGGTCTGTCACGTTTTAACTTGAAATAGCATCTTCATTGGTCTGTCACGTTTTAGCTTGAAATAGCATCTTCGTTGGTCTGTTACGTTTTAACTTGAAATAGCATCTTCATTGGTCTGTCACGTTTTAACTTGAAATAGCATCTTCGTTGGTCTGTCACGTTTTAACTTGAAATAGCATCTTCATTGGTCTGTCACGTTTTAACTTGAAATAGCATTTTTGTTGGTTCGTCACGTTTTAGCTTGAAATATCATTGTCGTCACTAAATGCACAAACTGAATGGGTGCATCTTTAGATTTTTTTTTTGTTTTTTAATTTTTAAATTTTAATCTTTTTTCTCCAACTCCGGGATGATCAGGCTTTTCAAAATAAACGCCTTCAAAATCTCTGTAAGGATAAAGTGGGAGACTGGAAAAGATGCATTTGGAGAAGAAGAAAATAAATCTAACAAAAAATTATTTAACTAAAAATAAATAACCAAGGCGCGGAGCACGGGGGAAAGTAACAGAAAGGCTTGAAGGTATTCTGAAAAGTTCAGCAATTAAATTGAAAATTATCTTTAAAAAAAAAAAAAAAAAAATCATTTTGGAAAGAGACATTTTATACACATAACATGCACTTGCTATGTGTGAAGAGAGAGAGAGAGAGAGAGAGAGAGAGAGAGAGAGAGAGAGAGAGAGAGAGAAGATGATAAAGACAAAGTCTTGAAAACAATACTCTCTTAATGAAGAACACATTCTTGACATAATAATCACCAACCAAATCTATAGCTAGCATCGCGTGTGTGAGAGCTCTCAAAATATAACTTATATTCTTTATCTTTCTCTATCAATTCTCTCTCTCTCTCTCTCTCTCTCTCTATATATATATATATATATATATATATATATATATATATATATATATATATCAGGTTGTTGCATAAGTTTCCGCCGTTTCATAAAAAATTTTTGTTCTAAAACATGTTTTGAATTTGGCAAATTGTTACATATCATTAGAAAGCACGTATTCTGTTCTACAAGATAATGGTAATCGTTTTTTGCTCATAATTTTTTCTCGTTTTTCAGAACCGTCAAATAGATTGTCAAGTAGATAAAAAAAAAAAAAATCACATTTTCAACACAGTCTTTTCGCTTTTAATCGAGGTCAAACAGTGAGTGAAGTGACCAAGGATATATGTGCCATATATGGAGAAAACGCTATAGCTGAGAAAACTGTTTGAGATTGGTTAACTAGATTCAAACACTGTAATTTTGACCTCAATGACGTTCCTTGTTCAGAAGACCAACTCTGGGTTCTTTTGAAGGAAGATGGCCATCAGACATGTAGAGAATTGGGTGAAAAGATGAAGTGTGATTTTGCAACGAATTCACACAAAAACTTGGAGCTTGGGTCCCATACAAACTTACTTTTGCTGTTAAAAATGCTTTGATTTTCTTCAAAAAAACGGCGGGAACTTATGCAACAACATTAGACAGACAGATAGATAGATGCATTCCATTACTAGTGGAGATTAACTCAGTGGTATGGCTAGGAGTTAAATCTTTGAGATCTCAGTGTCAGATCTTGCTAGTTGTAAAATGACAAAACACACAACCGTGGATAATTATATGTTCAAAATATATGACACGCACCATCTGTGGGCATCACACTAATGAAGGGAAAATTATTTCCAATTAGCATTCAGGTAAAATGCTTTTTTTGTATAAATAATTAAATTTGTTTAAATGTATTGTAAACAAAATAAATGACATATCTTCTATAATAAAGTTGTATTCCTGTCTGTTCACAATTTGATTAATATATACAAAAGATAAACTGTTTCACAAATTAATTTTCATAATTTATATAACAATCATGACACCTTGATGATTTGTGAAAGGATGAAACACTAGTGCCTGTAGGTATTTAATAATTATTATAGTAAATAATTTATATATATATATATATATATATATATATATATATATATATATTGCAGTAGGTGTTAACCATCTTATATAAATTTTATCTATGCGGTTGTCAGTCACAATTGTTTTATAAACGTAATAAATTGCAGAATTTGTTGCATTTCAAAATATCAGATCTTAACTACTCCTTAAAAATAGACAACATTGCATTAATAGTAAACAATAAATTCCCAACAAATGAAGCCGATGTCATGACCGGAAATTGAAATCTTGAGATCTTCAGTTTGATAGATTCATACTTTTTATAAAGAGAGTTTAAAACATTATCATAACAAAAAAAAATTATAGCTTTGACATGACGTCATATTTGATTTACTAGAATTACTGTGGCCTATATAAACCCATAAATTCTAATAGCAAATTTCTATTAGGAAGCACGTGAAATCTAAATATCGGAATAAAACATTTAGAATGCCATAATCTTGGATTTAACGATCTTAAATAATATAGATGGTACCGAATAATTTGGATCAACGGGTAATATCTGCAGAGCTAAATGGGTTTTAAGAGTTTGAAAAACGGCAGAAAAGGAAGTGGCCGGTGCATTTGTCCCACCGACGAAATGTTGCATTCCTCTGCTTGTTCTACAAGTATTTAATGGTGAATGCTCTGACGAACTGCAAGCACTTGTGCCCCCCGACGTAAATACCCTCGACAAACCCGACAAGCAGCTAAATCCCACCCCTACACAGTAGAGATCCCTAGATATAAGAGAGCTTTCTACTCCAGTAGTTTCTTCCCCAGAACCGCTAGACTTTGGAATTCCATTCCGGGTCTCTGCTTCCCCAACTGTACTGACATGCAGAAGTTAAAATGTAACGTGAACTGACATCTTGCTGCCCAACTCCCTACATAGTATCTGTTATGTTTGACGTTCATCTTCGTCGCCAACTGTTATGTTTGCAGGTTGAACCAAATAACGTATAAGGCAATACAAATGAAGACTCAACAAAACAAAGGTAGATCAATAAGAAGTGTATTAGGAAAAGTATATTTACAGTATATTTACATAATGGTTGTCAAGTAAGAGAGTCTTGGCTGGAGAACATATCTACTCTCGGCTCGGCCTTCGGTGGCTTCTGGTTAACACACACTCAGACTAACCGAGTCTTGCTATTTATGTGTAATATTATCCACATATGTAAATGAGTGGGTGCCACCACAACAGTATCCCAGTAGCTTATGTCCCTGATAGTAGCTTCTTACACCAAAGTGGCAATGTGCCTTGTTTGGGGTAAAAATGTAATGAAATAAATAAAAACTTAAAAAATGATTGATATAATAAATGAGAAAATCTAATGTTACTAACTAATTTCGCTATCAGGGATGAAGCAATACCGCATATAACAAGGATGTAGACAGTAAGGAGATCATTCCTATTAGATTTCAGCTATGTCTTACGGTCTGGGTATGTAGAGGCTTAAGGCGCACGCACAGAGACATAATCAAATTTGTTAAGTAGATAATAGCTTAAATCTACCTTGTGAGGATTCGGGAGACCGTTAGGCAAGTTGATTAAAATAGAAATCAGCTTGTGTCCTACACGTCCACTCTTTTTTTTTTGAATAGGTGTATTTATTTAATGGCTTAGAACAGTGGCATATGCTCCACAGGTAGGCAATTTGTTTTATTTTTTTTTATTTTTATCAGGAAAACATGATGGCTCAAATATATATAATTCCAAGTTGAAAAATATTCAAGGGTCCGACAAGGGTCATTGATAGTACTCAATAAAAGCGAGAAAATTATAATTTTTTTATTTTCTTTATGTAAATATAGTCATATCTTGCTATGATGTGCAGACCGTTTTGATCATTATTGATCTCATCAAGCAAGAAAATAAAAAATTGAAAAGATTTAAGAGCATTTTTAATTTTAGAGGAGAAAAAAAATATATATGCCATGTCTTACCGGAGGCATGGTTAATGTTCTTATTAACCATGCCTCAGGTCAGACATGCCATATATATATTTTTCCCCTCTAAAATTAAAAATGCTCTTAAACCGTTATCATTTTTAATTTTCTTGCCTGATGAGATCAATAATGATCGAAATGGTCTGCACATCGTAGCAAGATATGACTATATTTACATAAAGAAAATAAAAAAGTGTGTGTGTGTGTGTGTGTGTGTGTGTGTGTGTGTTTGTTTGTTTTTTTTTTGTTTTCCTTGCTAATGGAGTCAGAGATGGTTTTGTAGCCAGGTTCGAATCTCCCAATCAGCTATAATCATGACTCCTTGCACTGATGATTCCTGAAAGGATGAAACACTAGCATCTGTAGGTATTTAAAAAATTCTTATAGTAATTAATTCCAGGTTAATATTTTTCAAGGGTAAAGAAACCAATGAAATTTTAATGAGGCTAATGCAAGAGTGTTAGATACCAAAGTAGGGCAAGATATACCTTTATTTGTTTTCCATAAGCATTAATATGTCACTACACTTTCATGAGCATGTTTCAGTCAGCCAGTTACAAGTAACTGGAGACCTCTTCAGGTGATATTGCTTATACAAAAGTTTAATCCGTAATGAAAATTTTACAAGCACAAAAAATTTATTAGGTCACATCACATTCAAAATAAAAAAAGATAACAGTCTTTAATATATGTGAAAAAGACAAAGAAAAAAAGGGGGAGAGTAAATTGTGTATCGAAATAGACCAAGAAACTGAAGGCTGATTTCAAAAGTTCCTCTTTTCACACTTTTTAATTATTATTTGTGCAGTTAAGCATTTCAAGGACTGGGAGTGCAGCCATAAAGGAGGCCTCGCCTGAGTTCTAAGGTTCACAGGTGATCAGCCTTGATGGTGTTCATCTCGTGCAACATTGCTCATAACGAGTCACCATAGTTCAAGATATTGTGTAGGTTGGGGGGGGGGGAGGTGTTTAAACCAACCAGGATGAACGTCATTGTTATGATAATAATAAAGTCAATGCAACAATTTTTACACCTCATAGTTATTTCTAGCAAGCATAATAGATATCTCAAACTTCAATCATTTTGGAGGCATTACACCATAAGTAAACCTTTACTATACGCATTTACAGACTTAGTCCTCAGTTTAATCTCTACAGACAATGGATACCCCTGTAAGGATACCTGCAGAGAGATTATCGTGAAGTAAGGGTTGCACAATCTCCAACCGCATCTCTGGCCCTGTCGGTAGGGCATTAGAATACACCGACTGCCCCCCTGCAGAGGGTAAAAGTCCCTCAATGGGGGTCCTGGATATAACCTTAAACTATATCCAATGGTAAGGCCCCAGCTTGTGGGTTTTAGGGAGTGTGGAGCCACCCTTTAATTGCCATTGCTCCCAGGTCCATTCTGACCCAGAGTGGTAGTACCTGTTAGGGTTCCAACTATGGGTTAAATAGAAACCGACTTGAAAACAACAAATATATTCTATTAGAAATTTTTTCTTCAAAATCTTTGGATTCGGCATTAAATAACCCGAAAAGGGTTGATATGCTGTAAAACAAAAACAACCAACCAACCGCATCTCTCCTCAGTCTACACTGCTTGAGTCCGGTGATGAGAAGTCCAGGATGATAAGAAACAAGATCAGGAGAAGCAGAGAGCTCCCCCCCCCCTCAACATATAGCACCCTGTATTCCTAAAAGGTCACTCATTTAGTACTAATTAGGTTCAACATTGCTTAACTTCAGTGATCTAATAGGAACGAGTATGTTAACCTGATAATACTGTCTATTATTAATAAATATAGTTATCTTATTTGCGATACTAGTAAGGTAGAATGTCATGGTGTCTTATATTATAGGCTTACACAGGAGGCTAACAATGGAAACAATCACAGTGTTCTATTTTTAATTACGAAACTAAAAGACTGCGTCGTCCATAGATTATTTTTCAAAAAACAGAAAAAAGAAATAAAATTGTGGGAAGGAAGAAAAGAAAAAAAAAAAAAAAAAATGGTTGTTTATTGAGAGATGGAATAATAAAAATATGTTTATAGGCATCCACTTGCTTTCAGCTACTGCTGCTCTTCATCCCAATGAAAAAAATCCTGCAGATGCCAACCATTTTGCCAAGAATTTTTTTTTTTTTGAAACAAAATCCAGAGGCATCTTATTCCCAAACTAATCATTCTTGAATTACTTCCAGAGTTTGGTGCAAATGGCTGAATAAAAATTCTCTAAAATTATATTACGAAGAAGAATAGTTTACAAGTTCAGAAAAAAAAAATATGTTGAATGACCATTAAATCATGGAGACTTGATGGGAAGGAGAAGAAAAAAATAAATTTTGTAATTGAATATCTCTTTATATAAAATGAGGTATCCATAATATAAATCTCACCTGTCTGTTTAAATGTATGTATGTATGTATAAAACTTTCGACAGAGGCGATGGTTTTTCACGAGACCGGTATCGTTTTGAAGCTCAACCCTTCGGATGACAAATATCGAAAAATTAGCTAAAAACATTAATTCCTTTATCCTCAACTGGGCACTTTTCTACAAGGAGGGGTCGCTTTTTTCACCAATATTTTTGAAAGTAATCCCCTCTTTTTGATTGACTAGCCTTAATTTAAACCTTTGCCACTTCCGGTTTGGCAATTAATGCAAAGGCAAAGACGTCATGTTTTTTGTTTTTTTCACACTCTTTTCCTCCTTTGCGGTACAGGTTCAAGACTGCCTGCCTGCTACCACTTTTTTTTTTTTTTTTGCTCAAGACACACCTCCAAGCACCTGGGCAATGCCAGGCACCCAGCCTGGAATATATAAAGACAAACCTTGTTAAAGTCAATAGGGAGCTTTTGTTTAACAAGAGCTTTTTTATTTTTTCTGATGATCTTTTTAGTGTGCAGATCGAAAGGATTAATATAGGTTCCAATTGTAGTTGGCCGTGGTTGTGCTTTTTGTTTTTCGAAGACGACATCGTTAGGAAGGATGTGTGAATATTATTTACAAGGAGGGCTAGTAGGTTCTTTTACTTTAATAGTAGCAACAGTGATCACGTGTGAATGCTGTGAGGGCCCCATACAGAGGTGAGAGTGCCCCGCTCTGTGGTCAGTACTAGAAATTATTATTTCTATTCATAGGATCCATTGTGAAACTAATCGATTATTATGAATGTTGGAACACAGCCGCAAGGTGTAACAGTGGGTAGTATGGGCTATATTTAGTTTAATTTACTTTCATACAAAGAAAACACAAACAAGGTTCAAGTCCTGTGAAAATGCAAATGCCCCAAAATTTTGTAAAATTATAACAATAGGTATTATGCATCATTAAATATTATCAAAATTTCAGTTCCTTTTAAAGTATTTTAAAGTTTTTTTTTGTTCTTTTAGAACACATGGTCAGAACCTCTCAATTGAAAATTCAAATATTTCAGATATGCATTAAATTTGATCCATAGTTATTAGACACCATGCCAGATTCTTATGAATTTCATGATCTTCTTAAGACAACTTAAGCATGTAATGGATTTTGACGAAAATTGGAATAAATTTAATATCATTGTATCTAAATTTAATATCATTGGAATAGATTTAATATCATTGTATCTCTATTTTAATCTTTATAATGGAACATAAAATTGGTGCAAAATATTTGTTCATTTTATGTCTGTATGTGTGTGTGCGCACGCGTGTGTATCTGTGGGGTTTAAAATGACAAGATTGACTTAAATCTGTGCCATTTTGTTCTAAGTGAAGGAAATTAAAGCACCTGGTGAATTCTTTTTGGAAATAGTAAGATTAAGTATGAAATGGAAGCAGAGTCAGGTATTCATTTTTAGGGTTGGCAAAAAGCAAATGTTGATAGATACAGAATAAGGGACAAGTTATCAGAAAAGAGAAAAAAAAATGAGAAAAATTAAAATGATGAGGAGGAGTAAGAGGTTAAAAAGCCTACAATGTTTTTTTGTTTTGTTTTTTTTTGCTTTGATGGATTTCCAAATAAAATGGCTGCCATTTTATTTTAAATAAAATAAAAGAGAAAGAGGGTGGGCAGAAGAGCGAGAGTGGGGGCAAGAAGAGAGAAAGGGGCAAAAGAGAGAAAAGGGGGGGCAAGAAGAGAGAGGAGGGCAAAAAGAGAAAGGGAGGGCAAGTAGAGAGAGAGAGAAGTGGGCAAGAAAAGAGAAAAGGGGGGCAAGAACAGAGAGAGAAGAGGTGGACAAGAAGAGGGGGGGCAAGAAGAGAAATGATATCTATTCAATCTGCTTCTTTATGCTATTTTAAACCTAACCATGACAGTCCAACAGACGAATACACACGGACAAAACCTCTTAGTGTGATGAATGGGTGCATTCACAAATAAAAGGCATAACAAACCAACCTACTGGTAGACGGAGCCTCTTACACAAATACTCGGATGCATTTAAAGCTTTTTTTTTTTTGTTGTTGTTTTTCTTAAAGTCATATCTACATGATTATTCAAAGAATATAAGAGGGAAAGACTCCAAAAATGTTATTCTGCCACAAAGAAAGAGAAAGAAGGAAGGAAAGAGGATGTGGAACAGGGGTGAAATAAAAAAGTGCCAGGAGGAGTTGAGATCTTAGAAGTGATGGATGAGGGCTATCTTCTAACGTTCCTCATCTCATCCTTTCTTTACATGTACATCTGCCATCATAAAAAAAAAGATATAAAATATAAAAAGGAAGGGGGGGTCCCATCCCTGTAGCAATATAAATATGTATACTTTTCCCAAATAAAAAAAAAAATAAGCAGATGCAAAAAAAAAAAAATGAACTGAACCGAGGGCAAAGCTGTTTAATTAGTTTCAAGAATTATTGGATCAGGTCTTCAGTTCAATAAAAAAATAAATAAACTATAAAAAAAAACAAAAAAAGAACAAAAGTAAACATTTGTCAGTTTGACAAATTTATAGGAAACTTATTGAAATAATCCAGAAAACAAGTAATAAAATAAACAGTAATAATATACAAACCTAATAATGAAACAGTTTTGATATAATTTATAGATTAAAATAATAAATATTAAAAAGCGCCAAGTGATTTTACTCACTTCAAAACAGGGCAAAGGAGTCTGAACAGAAAACCCTTGACTTTGACTAGGATATTTCTGTCCCTTTCAACAGACTACTCTTTAAGAAAATTAAGTGATTATGTCAAATTTCAAAGTTTACGCCAGCATATGCTCCTAACTTGGAACTGGTTTATATGAAATAATAAATCAACTAGACCCATGTAAAGTGAAAAATCAACAGATACAATTGGTATAGCTTTACAGAGTCCATGACCTCTTAATTGCTTCCAACTCCTAGATGCCACAGACCCGTTTCAGAGACAGTATTCGCTGCATTTATTGATGCAAAGGTTTAGCAAGCATAGCTTTCCTTTTGGATGAGTTTCTTTACCAAGTACCCCCATTATATTATCCATAATGTGAGGTTCACAAATGGTAGTCAAAGCAATGCAAGAATTTTATCTGTATACTCCTCTTGTACATTCTGAGATTTATATATATTTTGCTTCCATTCATTAATTCATTAGACAATGGCTATCTCAGGTATTGTTGTCCGAGTTAGTAGTCTATAATGAAGCAAAAGTTGAACAATCTCCAGCTGCGGCTCTTGCCTTATTGAAGTTTAGTGGCAAAAAAAAAGTCTAGGATAAATAGAAATAATGCCGGGATAAGTAGAGAAAGACTTTATTTTGGAGTTTTCCTTCTCTTAGATTAGTTGCACAACAGTAACTGAAGCATCTAGTCTGCTATTCAATCTACAACTGGAAAGAGAATATGTTTTGCATATCACAGCTCTTCAGTGTGGCTAGACAGGCAACTACCTCAAGCCAGGATCAAGCCAACAGGCAACTACCTCAAGCCGGTGTGTGTGTGTGTGTGTGTGTGTGTGTGTGCGCGCCTGACTTACTTGACTTGTACATCAAAGAGCTTTGCCATATGCTTGAAAACAAAATTCTCTCACTTATCACAATTTTGGGCTAGTCTTAACAATCAGGAGCAGCATACCAGTCTAAATCCTTATCAGATCGGCTCATCTCTTTGGTAATTGTCCTTTTGATATTTCTTGAATTAAATCTAGATATTTCTTTATGTAGTTGGAGTCTGGTAGCAGAGAAACTTGCCCCCCCCCCAAATATTAATCTATTTTTTCGAATAACATTGATGATGGATTTGTAAGTATTAAGCCACTTTTCAAATCTCAGAAAGTTACTCCAAAAATAGATCTTACCGATTCCAAAAACATTGAGCTTTCTTTCATGCTCTGCTATTATGTCTCATGTTTTACTTGCATAACATTTAATACAATTTTTTTTCCAAATTTAAACATATTAGTATTTTTCAAATTATTTAAAGGCTTTAAATTAAAAAATTAACAGATCGTTAACATTCTGAAACAATTTATCCTACTACAACTTACAATGCTCCGTTTTTTGGTTGCTTCAGTTGGTTGTGATACGGGGAAGGGGGTGGTTTATCAAGACCTGATGGCTGACCTTGGTTAGCCTGTGTCATGGTTATAGTGCCACTTCCAGAGGAGAGAAGATTTACTCTTCTATTTACCTCTGGTATATAAATGGTGTATTGAGGAGACCTTTTTATCCTGGATGCTGGCCTGCCAACATGTAAATTTATTTTTACTAATTTTTTTTAGTTCCTCATTATCCATGGCTTCTTATTTGGTATTAGAAGCTCCCCTTTATTAATGGAGGGGGTGTCCCCATTTGCAACCTGAGTAACATGCTGGATGCCTTGGGGGGGAGACAGCACACCATGTTTTTTTTTTCTTTTAATATTTGATCAAGATTACTTCTTGGACTTTTGGCCAAGATCAAAGTGTAGCATCTGTTCTTCAGATGATGCACTTCCATTTCTTGTTCTCTTTCAGTGGAGGAATAGTCCTTCACCACTGAGACAATTTTTTATTTTTGTACTTTTTCTCCACATTAAAAAACGACCCTGGTGTCTAACTCTGTCCCGTGGGAAGGCATTGTAAATAGGTACTTCTGATGAGAAGTATCCTCATGTTAGGACAAATCCCTGTATGGAGAGGACAGGGACTAGCAGGCATTCAGTTTCTCTGATGGGCAAAGATCAGCAGGGTAAATCCTGACCAATTAAGGTTAACATAACCAAAAATGGTTCCATGATCATTTACTATATAAGGAAACTAACCATTTTAAATGCTTTTCACAACAGTATGCTCATAGATTTTAAAATTAATATCTTCCAATGAAAGGGAGGGAGACAATAAAATAAATGAATAAATAAATGTGGACATAGAAAAGAACAAAAAATAGATGATCCATGGTTATGTTGAGAAACTATCATAAATAATGGAACTTTACAAATAAAAGAGAGTCAAGTGAAAGCGTGTTAAAGAAACGGGGGGGGGGAGAAGAGGAGAGGAGAGGAGAGCGATCCGGAAGTTTGAAAGGAGGCAAGAATGACCATCAATCTGAGCTCTTGGCTTGCAGCAGACTTTTGATTTATCAGAGTTGATAGGAAACTATATCCGGAGATCAGCAGAGAGGAATTTTGTGAAGTAGGGTCAGAGATGATGATGGCAGATTTAACGCATGTAAGCAGGAAAAATATGTATACAAGTGAACATAAGCATGAAAATAAACTTTGTATAAAAAACTGAAGCAAGACAGTGAATCTTGCATGCACATAGAACTCTGTATCCTTTCAGACAGAGTATTATGAAGAACACAATGCGACACACATTTTTATAAATACAAATACAGTAGAACCCCCCGAGATACGGCATCAAAAATTAGTAACAAAATACAGTACAGTATATAATACACATTATATAATCAAATAACATTATAAATAATATGATAAGGCGGGCCAAATACCGTAACCAGGGACCGGAAAAACATTGTATCTCACATTGTAACCTGAAAAAACCATATACTAGGGCTACCGTATCCCGAGGTTCTATTATAGATCAGTTTTTGCCAGCTGACATTGTTGATATAGAATTAAGATTTTCTTTCCTTATGGCTTGTGTTGATGGCCCAACGGTTAGAATCTCAGGCCGTCCAGGAAAAAAAGAAGAAAAGGCTCGTATTTTAATTTCAGCTAGAAACACTATTCTCTCTGACCATATTTAAGAGTTGTAATATAGTGAAGCAGTCCGTCTATGAATGATATATACACCAGTTTTAAGTATAGACATAACCAACTGCATTGTTTTTTTTTGTTTGTTTTTTAGTGACCATGCCGTCTGCATTCTATCACATTTAGATCACTATATGCTCTATCAGACATACTGAACACTCTTCCCTCATAACTATAATTACTATATATATATATATATATATATATATATATATATATATATATATATTAATATACTAGCAGAGCTACCTACCATTGTCCGGGGCTATAAAAGAAATTTTAAAAAAATAAGGAAGTAAAAAAGAGTGTTTAACATCTTTATATTAAAACTATCTCTACCTTTCTCAATCTGCCTATGTTACTCTTTCTCTCTCTCTCCTTTTCCCTCTTTTTCTTTTTCACTTAAGCCTAGCCCCCACTCCCACCCCTCCAATTAATTTTTTAAATATTAGATATTATTCATCCAGGACACTACCGATCAAAATTATACAAACTTTGTGTTTGTTCGTTTATATATATATATATATATATATATATATATATATACACGTTTAGCCACACACAAGCACACACACTACCCTTTACATCTAATAAATTATTAAAGAAAACGAAATGTAATATTTTTTTAAAACTTTTAATTATTGTAGTAGTCGTTATCATACAGAAAATAAAACCCGATATTTTTTTTTTTAAGTGCATAAACAGTTTTGTTTTAATGGGTCTTAAAAATTGATAACAGGCTAATGGTGGTCATTATAAGTAATAAACTGATGAAGTTCTTCATGACTTTCAGTGTAATCTCAGGTGGAATAACGTGATATTTTCTTTCAAATCCCCAAGAATTATAGAACAATGTTAGTATATATTTTCTTTTAGGCATCCTGTGGGGAAAAAAAAGTCACAAAGGTTTAAATCTGATGAGCTTGGAGGATAATGCTTTCATTATCCTCCAAACTTCATATAAAGTCAAAATGAACATGGAGAAATTGTTATAATAATTGATAGAAGCTAGTCTACTGATTAATAGATTGAGTCACTCGCCTCTATTTTCTTGCCTAGTGTCCACTCCAAAATAAAGATCATTATATCTCACCATGTAGTTGGTAAAATACTAAAACAAAACCCACTCAACACAAGAAAATATAATAAATACAAAACATACATTGTTTTTTTATTAAAATACACAGATCAATATGTATAGATTTTTTTTGTAGACATGTGAAACCTACAAACGCATCGTCTTAATTGCCTAACCACAAGCTCCTAGACTTACTAACATCTGCATACATCTCAATACAAAACACAAGACCTATTCAGAAAGAGTCACACACAGCCTATTCGGCTACCCTCCCCCAACACACACACACACACACACACAACCCAAGACCTACACTGCCTCTCACACAACCACCGTTACCCCACTCACAACCATGGCAGCCCTGTCTGTATGGAAAAACGTCTGAGTCAATATTTTGTAGGGGGAGGAGAGAAACTAATAAATATCTTCCTACAAATAGAAATACCACAAAAGCCCTTTGACCCAGAAGCTCTCGTGTATATTACGTTACATAAAAGAGAGTTTGCAGCTTAGGACAGAATGAAAACGGAGAAAAGATTACAGGCCTACCTTTAACGCGATTGCAGTTTTCTTTTTTTTTTTTTTTTTAATTTGTTTACTTTTAAGGAGGTGGGTGGTAGGATACGTTTGTGTGTGCGTGTTACACACATACTCTTAGTAATTTTCAGAATCATTGTCATTTTGTACCTGAACAAATTCAAATATGCAGTACTTAAGTGAAGATGGGTATGAAACTTATTTCAATGTCAAAGACGGTTGACAAGTCGTATGAATGAACAAGTTAACAGCCAATTCATGTAGAAACTGGTTCTCCATAGGATAGTGGCGTCTCAGCAAATTTATTAGTTTAAGAATAAAAAAAAAATATTTGAACAATGCAAAAATAATGGCACAACGATTTTTGATAAAGTGATTGATGGTCATAATTAAAAAAAAAATTTTAAATAAAAAGAGATTACTTCTTTCACTCCAAAAAAAAAGGTATGTTACTGAAACATGCGGGACTAATGTGATAGGAGCCAGATTTATAGAGAGGCAAATTAGATCAAGTCGGGCAGCAAGACGTTTGTTCACATTACATTTAAATTACTGTATGTTAATATGGTTGGAAAAACGGAGTGAATTTGAAAGGCAAGCGGTCAAAAGAAAGAAGTTATTACAAAAAAAAAAAAAAAAAAAAAATCTTCCAGCATCAAGAGATCTCTACATTTAAGGTGCGGAACTGCTAGTCAAGTAGGTCTGGAGTATTTTTGTTAAGGGAATACAAATACAGTTGTTCATCAGAGCACATTTTGTGAAAGTATTTGTAAAACAAATACAGGAATGCGCTATAGCAGTGATGGAACAGGGGCTGGGCTTGGTAGGCAGTGCAGCAGAACCTATTAAATTAAAATTCTTTTCTTTTTGCACCCTAAAAATATTAGTGGTGGTTGATGCACTAGCCCATATGTGCCAACAATACTCGATGGATTTCATTATTTTTCTTTTTTAAATAAAGAATTCTATAATCTGGAAACATTTTATTTATTCTTCTTTTCTTTTTTTTTAATTCTTTAGACTCCGTTCATTAAAAAGAAAAAAAAAAAAAAATTATAGAACCTAAAAAATCATGCCCACCGCTTTTAAAATTAAAAAGTTATAAATGATATATATTACTAGTGAAAGAAGATCTCAGACCGAAAACCAACCACAGTATTGATTTCTTATTTGATCAAAGTTAAGCAACACTAGACAACCTCGTGAATACTTAGATGGCTGACCATTTAAGAATACTTCAACCAAGTGTCTAGATGAGCACCAAACCGGTTTGGAAATAAAACGGATGACAAACTCCAGTCGTGTTCGATTACAGGAATCTGTTCAGCTTAGCAGTACAAAAACTGGCTATTATGTGGAAATGTCCTTTTGGCTTTCATATTCCAAAAAGAACTTTACAAGCGAACCTTTTAACAGTACTGCAGATATCATTTGTCTCAGAAACCCTTGGACAAAGTGCCCTCTCCCACAAAATCTTTCGCAGAGCTTTTTGTATGCTTTTTCTTTTGACTTTTTTCCCAACCCTATCAATTATTCAACGTCACTCGACCCTCCTCCTAACATTTTTGTAGGATAAAAAAATATATATATGTAGTAGCGACGCTCCCATTGAGAGTGTGTGTAGAGTTATCCCTTAAGTGTCATTATTTCCACATCTATATTGACCCAGAATGGCTATATCTGTCAGTATTTCATGAGTTAAAATAGAATCTATCATTTACAAATTATTTATAAATATGACTAGCCTGGGTGCTTGACGTTGCCCGGGTGTTTGGAGGTACGTATTGAGCAAAAAAAAAAAAAAAAAAATATGTGGTAGTAGGCAGGCAGGCTCGAACCTGTACCGTGAAGGAGGAAAAGAATGTGGGGGAAAAAAAAAACCTGACGTCTTTGCTGTTGCGCTCATTACCAACCCAGAAGTGGCGAAGGTTTAAATTAAGGCTAGTCAATCGAAAAGAGGGATGACTTTTGAAAATATCGGCAAAAAAGCGACCCCTCTTTGTAGAAAAGTGCCCAGTTGAGGGTAAAGTAATTATTGCTTTTAGCCAATTTCCCGATATTTGTTGTCCAGAGGGTCGAGCTTCAAAATGATACCGATCTCGTGAAAATCCGTCACCTCTGTCAAAAGTTTTAGGCAGACATATAAACATACATACATACATTCATTTAAACAGACATGTGGGATTTATCTTATAGATAACAAATTAGTTATGATTGGTTGGTTGGTTGTTTTTGTTTTACGGCATATCAACCCTTTTCAGGTTATTTAATGCCGAATCCAAAGATTTTGAAGAAAAAATTTTTAATAGAATATTTGTTTTCCAGTCAGTTTCTATTTAACCCATAGTTGGGACCCTAACAGGTACTACCAGTCCGAGTCAGAGTGGACCTGGGAGAAATGGCAATTAAGGGGTGGCTCCACACTCCCCAAAGCCCGCAAGCTGGGGCCTCACCACTGGATATAGTTTAAGGTCATATCCAGGACCAAATTAGTTATGGTCAATTCAGAAGAAGTTTCTGGCAGTATATTTCATCCATACTTTCTATAAATATAGTTTTTTTTGTTTTTTTATTTAATTTTTTTTTTTTTAGAGGCAGCGAACTTTAAATTAAAAAAAAAAGTCACAGAAAAATATTCTTATAACACAAATATGTGATTCATTCCAAAGATTAATTTTTGACATTTATAATTTAAATACAATTTTGGGCATATGGCTTGTGAGATCCATTTTGTGAAATTATTCATTCATCAAATGTTTCTCTCAGTAAATTGTGTGGCATGTGGCTTTATCCTGTTGAACCCACATGATGAATTGCCAAACCATGCTAAACTCAAAATAATAGTTACCAAATCTGCATGCAATTAAAGAAAATAGAGTTGTCAAATAAGAGTTCTCTGCCTCTAAAAAAATATTTTAAAAAATGTATGCCGGTTAATTACCTCTCTGCAATCTTCTTTTTCTTCAGCCCTTTAAGGCCACAACAAACATATCTTTTCAAAAATAAAATCTTCAAAATCTATATTTAATCCGAATATAGGTCATTTCGAATTTGGTGATTGCAAAAGATTTTAATGAACTTTTAAATTTGTATCACATTTTTATCAAATGTTGAATTTTACATTAATTGAATAAATTTAATTTTCCCTTTTGGAAGGACAGTAATCTACAGCAGATCCATTTTCAGCATATGAATAAACAAAGTATAACATGGTTAGAGTTTGTGTTCCTTCATAGAAGTGCTGGTTGAGTTTGAATAAAATAAATACGTATTAGATACGTATTGATTCTCCAATAACAACATGGCAAAAAAAGGAAAAAAAAATTTTTTAAACAAAAAAAGAAAAACAAAGACATACTGATGATGAAGTGTATCTTCGAAATATATTTATGAATTTCAATATAAATTTCAAACAAAATAAATATCAGTTTATTTTGTAATAATGTGTTGTTTTGACTTCAAACGTATCTAATACGTATTTATTTTATTTAAAATATAAAAGCTTTTACTAAAATGACTGGATTCAGCATTAAATGACTAGAAAAGGATTGATATGCTGTTAAACAAGGCAATCTAAATTTTAACAAGATCTGGAAATTAGACAGTTTAAAAAAAAATAAGTATATAAAAAAATAATTAATAAAAAAAAATTATATTATTTCGTGTTCCAAATATAAGACAATTCTTAAAGCAAGGCAGCATTTTCATTTTCTTAGTTCCGTAAAAATTAGCGTTTTGTTAAGCAATTTTGACAATTTAATTCTGCAATTGGAAACTACGAATTTAATTACATAATAGAATTTCTTTTTCCTTTCGACCCCGCACACCGCTTATTCTTCTTACTGTGCAAACTGCAATGATGATAGAACCGAATGGCCCCTAAAAATAGTTTGAAACAGAATAGAGACCAATTTAAAAAAAATCATTCCTTCTATCTTCTGTAATTAAATTCTTACTTTTCAAATGTCATTCCTTTTCTCCCCTCCCCACCTATGTTACGTATTATTGAAAGAGCAATCACCAAGCACACATTTGTTAGCCGAACACAGACCGCCTTAACTGATCATAAATAACCACAATTGAATTGGAAGGCA
>NC_136518.1:74553504-74556004 GCF_053919585.1 Euprymna scolopes | reverse complement strand
TGTATCTATAAAAGTGTGTGTGTGAGAGAGAGAGAGAGAGAGAGAGAGAGAAAAGAGAGAGAACACTTCTCAACCTATATACTCAATGAATTTTTAATCTACAGACTTGAAATTTGGCATATGGGTTATTCAAATATGTGGAAAAGTTTTTAATAGGTTTTCATCCGGAAAAAAAAGGCTTCTATGGGGTCAAAATGGAAAAATTACTATGCAGGAGTCGTTGAATTTTTCTGTTTGCTGTTTCACAGTTACGCATGCATAAATGGTTCACATTAGATATTTCTTATGTTAAGTATGAGTCGGTTTGGTGTCACTGGAAAAACGAAATCTGTGCAGTGTTGTTTAAGGGTGATATTTTAAATGCCCAAGTCAGAGAACACGTGGTCGTGCATGAATTAAATTATTAAGATACTGTGATCATTTCATGTATCCACAAACAAAATGTGAACATATATTTTATGTATCAATTTTCAGTATTTACTCCAAGTGCCCAATATATGAGTAAACCTAGATATTAAATTATGAAAATATATATATGGCAATTAAGCTACACAATCTTCCGCATAACATCTGTAGGAAATCGTCAGACTGCACATGCGCGTATTCTAAATTTTATATCTATGAACAAAGACATGCTAACATGATTTTTACATATATCTACTTCGAGATAGATGTACACACTTCAGTAATATGTATTCCTATTTACTTGCCTCCCCACGAAGGCAGAGTTAGACACAAGGTAGAATCTTAATTTTTTTTTTTTTTTTTTTTTTTTTTACAAAGGGGTCACCAGTTATCAAGGTCCGGAGGCCTCTTGAGGATAGGGGCTATTGTGTGTACAGTAGTCAATGGTATAATTTCTTAGTAATCGTTAGTAGTAGAAATTTGATAAATTGGATTATTTAATGGGACGGTTCAAGAATTTGTTTACGTTAGACTTGAACACAACTAATTGTAGTCAGCTGGAAAACAGACTAACGGAAGAGAGTTCCACAGGCGTGCAGTTCTGAGAAAATTCAGCTCCCAAAAAGGAGCACTCTGGATAGGAACAAAATAAAAAATAAAAATTGCCTCAGTCTAGAAGGACCTTTCATCCATTGATTGAGCACAGAAAAGGTGAAGTGTAGTATCAGAACAGATACTACACTATGTTCCTAGTCAAAAGGCTAAGAAGGCATCACCTTTTTACATATTGATAACATTGATAATGCAAGATTTATGCACCAATAAAAAAAGATATTACTCTGTAATGCATATACGATTTAAGAATCAACAGAAAAAAAGGCAAATTTTAAGATTTTTTTTTAAGAAAGAGAGTGAGAAAGAGGGGGGGGGAGATTGGATATAAAAACTAATGAACTGATTTAGTTGGATATCTATGAAGACTCCATTTACCCAGTCCCCCAGATTTAACAACCTTTTTTTTTCTCTTTTCTTTTTTTTTTGCCTATTTGCTCAGCGCTTGATCGTATCATTCAGCAAAGAACGAAGAGGAAACATAGTTAACAATAATAGAACACCAACGCAGAGATATATCAAGACTAGATCAGTACTTGTCAGTGAAATCGAGACTTTCACGATCAGAAGGAACAAGGAAAGAAGAAACAAATAAGGGAATAAAAGGAAGGAAGGAATAAAGACCAAACAGGAAGGAGGACGAAAACAAATCCCAAAATAAATGTTCTTTAGAAAAAAAAAAAAAATACTAAATACAAATCAGTTAAATGGGTTTGGTTTGTGTTTTATGATACGCAACCGTTTTGGAGGTTATTCCATGCTGAAAAATACGATTTCTACAATTCATTAACTGGTTTTCCGGTTTTACTTCAACTCTTTCTCAGAATTATATATAAGTAAACAATAATTATTCTTGATACCTACATATTCTAGTGTTTCATGATCATGTAATCATTAGTGTAGGAGATGACAATTCCTGCCGGCCATGAGATTCGAACCCAGCCACGAAGACACCTTTTGCTAAGCCTTTACCGTTTATATATATATATATATATATATATATATATATATATATATATATATATATATAAGAGATAGAGAGAGAGAGAGAGGGGGGGATATCATAAGGAAAATAGAGAACAAAAAGACAAAGAAATTTTCTAATAACGATGCAAAGAAAATTTCTTCAGACCAACAAGATTTTAATTTGGTAACTGACCAATCAGACCAAAAATAAATAAATAAATAAATGAAACTAGTTTCTTTAAACACATTACACAAACAATTTGATTAGTTAAGATACCAGACACGAATGAAGATACTGACACCATTCTTATTCACCGTCTTCTTTCCTTGAAAGGAAATATCACCACCACCTCGAAACAAAGTGTAGCTGAATTAGATTGCGGAAGAATGGCAAACACAACACTATAAAGATAAATACTGCTAAGGGCCACCACTACCTCCTACTCGCAATGCCATTATAAATAAATCCAATCACTGGAAAACGGTGATTTACCAGATTTGCAAGAGTCACCATATT
>NC_136518.1:74498504-74551004 GCF_053919585.1 Euprymna scolopes | reverse complement strand
TCCGTTCTAGGATTCTTCAGGCTTATGCACGAATTCTGTGGTTGTTTGCCGTTTTTATATGCGCATCATGCGCATATAAAAACGGCAAACAACCACAGAATTTGCGCATAAGCCTGAAGAATCCTAGAGCAGATGAAACGCGGAATATTCAGTGTAGCTTAATCGCCATATACATTTTATAACTTACTAACTAGCTCTAGTTATGTATTGAGCACTTTTTAAGTAACTACTTAAAGTTTACGCATAAATCTATACTTTCGTATATTAATTTTATGTGAGTAAATTAAGTAGTTATATATGTTTGCATATTTTCTTTAGTTATTTTTTTGTTTTATTATAGTAACAGAATGTACAAACAGCTATTTGTCTATTTTAGAGGAGATAAAGAAAATATTTAATAGTGATACAATAATTATAGTCCCTCACTCCCCATATTATGGCGCCTAAGTGCATGCCTGTCAGAGGTTTGATATAAATAGGTATTTCATAGATCGAAACATATCTACTTTTGGAATTGCATTTTTATTTATTTATTTAATCATTTATTTATTTTTTCCCTAAATTTATAACGCTTTTAACTTTAATACTGCTAAAACATTTTCTATTTATTCAATTTATTTAGAGTTAATTTCAAGAATTTATTTTACTATCTATAATAAGCAAGACAGGGACAAGAAATGATGCTGCAGGAAGAGAAGAGAGACGTCTTCGCAGAAACCAACAGAAGAGGAGCAGGGTGAGTGTGGTGATTGAAAGGAAGGAAATGCAGAAGAAGCATTGGTATAGAATCATTATCTCCCACCCCCATCCGACTCACGAACGTTATGCGTTAACGAATTCCCCAGAGGTTTCAATCTGCAGAGTGCCTCTCAATCACAGCTAGGTGCCGATTCCCAAGCATTTATAGCCAAAAGCCGTTATTTGCATTACTGAGTACAGGTCTGCTAAACAGGAACAACGCTTGGTAAATTAACAAACGCGGCGTATGAAAAAATCATGATATTTGCAATCGAATAAGCGATCTGGTATTGTTATGCTAGATCCATTGAGATAGAAAACTGTATTATGATGGAGAAACAACCTTTTAGATGATAGGTTACCATCTTTCCCGTTTTTGTTTTCTTTGATTAAGAACCAGTTATGCAACACAAATAAATGCTAAATAATAATCAGTTCCAAGTAATAATCTTCTGATGGTTGAAGGTTCAATCCTCAGCACAGGCGATACTGTTCTCACTAGAGTGCTGAAGACTGAGGGGGCAATCTAATTTTGGCCTATAACCTCCTTCATGGCCATTACAACCTTCCTCAGGATATCCTCCTCACACTGACACATAGACTGAGAGGACACAACCTGAAGCTGTTTCATTGGAAATTTTGGCTAAACCAATGCAAAGCTGAGTTTTCCATCTGCATATCGGCTCCTTGGAATAGACTAGCGCTTGAGGTTGTCACCGCACCAATAACGGATCAGTTCAAGACGAAGTTGAAGAGGTACTGGTCAACTGTTTTTTGACCCTCTAAATTTGCAACACCACTTCTCTTTGTTCGCTTTCCTTCTCCCCCCCTTTCCGTGTCCTTCTTAACAACGATGAAACATGTAATGTTTTAACCTATGCCAAATAAATCGGAAAAAAAAACAAAAAAAAAAAAACAAACACACACACACAAAAACAAATATGAATTACGTAAGACATCTATCTGGTTATGGCTGTGAGAATAAGAGCAAGCTACCTGTGTAGATTATTCCAGAGTTTGACAAAATGTAGCTGAAAAAGGTCAGCGGTTACATTGGCAGAAACTTTATAAGAATAACATCAAAGACGAGACCAGTAATCCAATTTACCCATTCTCATGTAAAAATATGGAAAGCGATGTAGGAGTATGCATGCTAACAATAAAAGCATTTGTAAATATTGGCCATAAAATTTTAAAAACATGTTTTTATTTTTGTTCCTAATTAAGATTATTTGGGGGAGATAGACCCCCCTCCCCATTAAAAACCTGTTAGGGGGTGGGAATGTAACAAGACAGTATGTGAGGGGGTTTTGCTTCTTAATGCATATGACATGTATCTCAATTAATTATCTATATTTATGATTTAAAATCCATCATGACACACGCATATATATATATATATATATATATATATGTGTGTGTGTGTGTGTGTGCGTGTAGCGGGGGGGGAGGGGGTTAAAAATGTGTGCATATGTATAAACATGCATATGAAAAGTATATGTATATACAAATGTGTAACATATATACATTAGTAATGGGACGATTCCAATATTTTTACAGATTGTTTCTAAATCTATAAATATTTAACTATAGTTTCTATTTTTCTCGATTACTGTAAAAATATATTAAATATGCAGATATTTTCTCAAATGTAAAAACATTTGTGCGGGGGGTGGGGGTGATCTATAGATTTTAATTTTACTGATAGTTTAAAATCAATAAATATTTATTATTTTATTATAACTACAAGCAGTGGAAGATTTTGTTTTAAACAAAATCAAATAAAAAAGATAATTAAAATAATCGTTTTGGCATCAGTAAATAGACACAAATTTGTTCGATTCTGATACCCCAAAAAGTTCCGATTTTTCCAATTCCCAATTTCAATTAACACAGATATACTTATAGTTCCACATTATATAAAATGCGCAACTAAATATAAAGAAAATGTGCAATTATGTATACATATTAATAAAATTATATATCATATACACACACGTTATATACATATATATATATATAATTATATACACATAAAGTGTATACCTATAAATTGTGCAAATATTTGTCTAAATGTGCGTGTATAATTACATATGCATAAATACGTGTGTACTATATTAATGTAATATATGAATTTGTGTAAGTAATAATTATATAAATTTGTTTATATTAATAATTACATATATATATATAGATAAAATAAAATTAGATTATGAAAAAATTATGAAAAAAAAAATAAAACAATTGCTTGCTAGTAGTTTAGCAAGACTTTTTTTTTTTTTAAATTTTTGCATAAGCGCATGGACAAACATTAGAAGCTGCTGAAAAAGATGTCTTGATCTAACTATGCAAATAACCATAAATAAACTTTTTTTTTCACTTCTTTTTTAACCTCTTCGGCTAAGATAACAAAAGGAAGTAAGTCAATCAAGTCGTAAATACTCCCTCTGCAAAGAAAAAAAAATCTAGTTCTAGAAACATGGGGGGGGGGGATCGGGAGGAGGGGGGGCATCATTCATGAGGAAGAAACAAGATTTCCCAGAGTCAAGGACAACCAATGTGGAAAGGCAAGGACAATTTCTTTTATTATTATTTTCCCAGCTCCAATAGACAACACGTCTCATCTCTTATTAATTAAAACGAACATAAAGTCGTAAATGAACAACGAAAGTAATTAGATCACTAACTATGGCCGACCATGTAATAGCTTGCATAGAAATTTCAATTATTCACTTAGAAGGTAAAATGAATGAAGCGTTCTAGGAGAGGGGGAAAAACAAGAAAATGAGAGAGAGAGAGAGGGGGGCAGGGGGATTTACCTCCACCCTTTCCGCAGACCACATTCTCATTTATTCTTTTACCAAGAAGAAAATTATATACAATTCTTGAGCATATATCCATTATATGGAAATTAAAAACTTACAGCTATAGGAAAAAATAAATCAACCCAATAATGAATAATCATGTCTATATAAGATGAGGAATAAAAGTTACATATAACTTTATTATATCATCAGATCACTAAGGAAAGAATACAATAGGAAAACAAACTCTTTAGGTCATGGCATTTCGAAGCTAAATGCTTCTTATCAAGAACTAGTCTTTAATATAAATCTCACCTTTCTGTTTAAATGTATGTATGTCTACCTAAAACTTTTGACAGAAGCGATGGATTTTCACGAGATCGGTATCGTTTGGAACGATAAATATCGAAAAATTGGCTAAAAACATTAATTTCTTCGCCTTCAACTGGGCACTTTTCTACAAGGAGGGATTGCTTTTTTTGCCGATGTTTTCGAAAGTCGTCCCCTCATTTCGATTGACTAGCCTTAATTTTAAACCGTCACCACTTTCGATGGACACAACGGCAAAGACGCCACTTTTTTTTTTTTTTTTTTTTTACATTCTTTTTCTCCTTGGCGGTACGGGTTCGAAGCTGCCTCTCTACTACCACTTTTTTTTTTTGCTTAACACACACCTCCAAATATCCGGGCACCCAGGTTAGTATAAAATATAGATGAAAGCCGACTTGAGAACATTAAGATTGGAAATGAAGGAAATATATATGATGATATATTAAAGTTATAAGATACGAGAATAAAAACATTAAAATATAATTAAAAGTGTTAAGTTTTCTTGAAGTTTACTTTAAAATATTTCCTTTGCTAGCTTCATTTATAAATATACATAACAAATTTACATGGTCACAACAATGATATGCTAACGTTTCGGACAAATGGTCAGTTAAAACCAGAAGTCCTCGTTAGGCGACTTAATAAATGGTTGCTTTCCACAGAAGCAACCATTTATTAAGTTGCCTACTTTTTTAACCGACTAATTGTCTGAAATATTAGTATGACGGGTGTCACGACCATATAAATTTGTTTATATTAATAAAATATATTTTGCTGTTCTTTTATTGAGCACTGTTAATAACCTCACTAAATCCATTAGTTATCACTCTTTAATACTTTTAACCATTGGTATATATATATCAATAATTTCCCACACTCTTTATCTGTGCCTAAACCTAAACGTAGATTCCATGAACAAAGCTTCTTTCTTAAAACTGCACACCTGTTTTGTTTTCCTGTTTTCCAACTGACTACAATATGATCGTCTTCAAGTCCAATGGGAACAAGTTCTTGATGAGCCAGCCCCTTAAGTAATCCAATTTACCAAATTTCCACTAATAACAATTACTATGACATTTTCCCATTGACTACTGTACACTCATTAATCCTTGTCCTCGAGTGGCCGCCCGGCCTTGATAAATGGTGATTCCCTTGTAAATATATATGGTGGCTTCCTTCAGTCTTGACAGACTATGGATACACACTGTAAGGATGCCTGGAATTTTTGCGGCAAGAGTTTCAGAATCTCCAACCACACCTCTCCTGAATCGACATTGTTAAATACCAATGGCAAGTGGAGGTTCAGGAAGACTGGAAACAAAGCTGAGAGCATATACAACAGCACCTAGAATTCCCAAATGGTCACCTATCTGGTACTAGCCAGGCCCAACATTGCTTAACTTCAGTAATCTGGCGGGAACCAGTGTGTCAACGTAACTATACCACACACACACACACACACACACACACACACACACACACACACACACACACACACACACACACACAAGAATGCAATCTTTAAAATATTATAATGTCCAGTTCTGGGTATGTAGATGGCTCAGCATTGCTGACTTATTACAAATCTGGCTATATAGATATGACACACAAGGTTACTGGTTTCCGTGTGCACATAGTTATTCAACTCCACTAACACGTCCCATATGATCCCATGGACGGAGACAACTGAATAGACCTGCCTTTGACAGGCTCTGCTGCATGAAACACGTAGTTGGACTGAAATGTGTCCAAGGCATTCAGCACCGAGTGTTTCTGCAAAGTACGTTGCAAAATCGAATATTTCGTTCATTTTGCCTCAAATCTTCCACGGTCGTCATTACATACAAAACAGATTGCGCAAAAGCCCAGTTCTTCACATTCATATTTTTAGGTTGTTTTAGACTGAAAATATATTTATGGCAATTATATAACACAAAACCGACTGTTTCATTTCCAAAGCAATTAGTTTCTGTCAAGCTTACTTGCCATATGTATATTTTTATACTGCTATGAATAAGGTTTACTTGCGTATTTAGCACTGTTGAAGTAAGTATTGAAATATAAAAAATGCACATATTTTATAATACTAGAATTATGGACCCTATGCATGTATTCATATTAAATTGTTTTCAATGGCAATACATAGTTTTGGAAATTCCGCCAGACATAAAGTTACTTTCCATTGTGGTCTTGTTAGAGATCTTGTTCTCATCGTTCTCAGGTAAGAGACAACGAGAAATTTAATTCTTCTCGTGTTCTGCATTCAATGACATTATAAAAGCCAATCTCACATACAGTCATATACAACAGGGTTTCCCAAATTTCAGGACACCATGAAGCCCCTGAACAGGGCAAAGGTTTACATGGAGCACTAACAAGATAATTTTTAAAATAAATATGAAAAACATTCTAAAATTTTGACTTCTACTTGTTCATTAGTTGTTCCTGGTCGTGATTTTACTATATTTTTGTGTTAAAAAATTTTTTGTTTTGTTTTTGATTAATCAAAAATTGTTGCATTTTTTGTTAATTTATTTATTTTTATGAACCATCCTGAAACTTTTTACACCTGTATTTATGTATCATATCTATTTCCAGTAAAAAAAGGTCAATAATTAAATGTCTGCAGCGATTTAGTTTTTTTCCATGTAAAGTATTTGGTCCTCTTTAAGAAAGGGCTCACGGAGTCCCTCAGCCTCAATTACGGGGCCCCAAGGCTCTGTGGAGCCCACTTTGGGAAATCCTGGATTCTTAAATCAGATATTCACTAAATTCGGGCCTTACTGTTTTACATGGTGAATAGATTCATGCCGTTCTGAAGAACATAAGAAAGGAAGATAAAAGAATCCATTTCAAATGCTTCCAATACCCACGTCAATACCTGCCATGATATTAACACCTGCTCATCATCGCAGGTAGCATCATTTTAAACTTATAATATTCCAGGGAGTTTTGAAGTACCAGAAGACATGAAATTACAAAAGCATCTGAATAACATCTGCGTATAAATATTTGATTGTAACACTATTTTGTATTTTTGAAAACCTGAACTCTGGAAAAAAAAAAAAAAAGTTTTATTCAATAGAAATTTATGGCACATCAATAACAAGTAAAGAAGTTAAAATACACACACATGCACCGTATAACGACTTTTTAGAACAATAAAAGATAAAATTTATAGAGTAAATGATATTCAGATAGATGCATAGAGAGGATGATAGAGATAAATGTAATGTATTTGTTTTTGCATTTAAAGAATAAGCACATCGTTATATCTATGAGTTATCAAATATTTTTTTATGTTTTGTTGAAAAATATCAAAGATTTACAGTTTTGTTACGTTTGTGTTTGTCTGCACCTTGTATATCGATTAGATTATTCAGAGCTTTGTCACATAAAATTTTAAGCGAGCTCTATTAAATTTTCCGAGCACTGATTTATAAAACAACTCTTTCTTCCTTTCTGTTTTTCATGTTTTGCTCTTGCTTTTTTTTTTTTTTTTAATTAGATATATATAGAGAGAGTGGAAGGAGGAGAGGTAGGCCGAGGGAGGAAAGAGTGGAAGGAAGAGAGGCCGGCCGAGGGAGGAAAGAGTGGAAGGAGGAGAGGCAGGCCGAGGGAGGAAAGAGTGGAAGGAGGAGAGGCAGGCCGAGGGAGGAAAGAGTGGAAGGAGGAGAGGCAGGCCGAGGGAGGAAAGAGTGGAAGGAGGAGAGGCAGGCCGAGGAAGGAAAGAGTGGAAGGAGGAGAGGCCGAGGGAGGAAAGAGTGGAAGGAGGAGAGGCCGAGGGAGGGAAGAGTGAAAGGAGGAGAGGCCGAGATAGGGAAGAGTGGAAGGAGGAGAGGCCGAGGGAGGGAAGAGTGGAAGGAAGAGAGGTCGAGAGTGGGAGAGGCAGAGAACGGGAGTAGGAGAGGCTGAGAGCGGGAGGAGGGGAACATGGAGAAGCAGAGTAGTGGAAGTGGAAGGAAGAGAGACAGAGACTGGTGGTGGAAAAAGAAAATAGATGGGAGGGAATGAGATGGGGAGGGAACAGAAATTAAAGTGTAACTAGAAATGAATTTCTTTAATGATTATAGCCACTTTAATGTAAACGTATTCTTAAGTTTTATAATAAACTGATTTATGAGTTGTTGTAAGTGGCCTAAAATTATAACCAATCAACGCTTATTGGCTGGAATCTGCAATGAGCAATTTTGAGACAAGCATAATCAAATAAGCTGTGCTAAGAATAGAGGTGTTATTTTTTATTGATACTAGCGAGACCTGTGGAAATTCTACAGGAGATTCATTCATATGTAATATATTGAGGTTGGCAGTAATGGAGACGCTCTGATATTATTGTAGTTTTTTTGTTAAAACTGCAAAAGTATTTATCTAAGCTAGCACGAACACCCGGTAAAGCCCAGTCATAAAGTACACTTAAATATAATATTGTAATTCTTGCAGATTTCGTATATATTATTAAAATGTTCTATCGATTTTTATATATTATAAAGTTGCAATTTAAAAAAAAAGATATATCCATATGACTTGGGTGCATTAGCTTGAATTGAAACTGAAATAAAAACGTCTGAATAAAATATATGTGTGTGCATATATAACTTGAGTTCCTTCAGCCATAATCGAAACCGAAACCAAAACTTATGAAGAAAATTCTTAGTAAAATTATTTATGACAAGAAATGGAAGTTCATAAGTTAAACGACCCGGATGTAAGCATGACACAGAAAATAACACACACGCTATCGTATTGATATATAGATTACTAGCAGAGTCATCGGGCATTGCCAGGGAATTAAAATTGTCCTTATATATATATATATATATATATATATATATATATATATATATATATAAATACCATTTCAAGATCAATAATTAGCCAGCAGTAAATGTTATATGGATAGATTTCAACCCATAAAGCAGCAATTCTTCCTCCTTTGTCAGAAACATCACTTGTGAAGAGAAGTGAAAGTTTATCATAGTAAATTTCTTTTAGATCTATTACTGAGTTTTGTTATACATAAAACAGAACGTTTTCTTTACTGCTTATGGATGTTTTGCACATGCATTGCTAAACCCTCTAATATTTTTGACAAACACTGCTGGGATTGAAGTTTATATTTATTTAGCAACTCTGAATATATTAAAAAACTTTATTATTCATTCTTTGGATTTTTAAAGCCTTTAATAGACAGACCCACTGCAATGAGATTATGGTACATCTGATATTTGTAATGTATAGTTTTTAAATAAATAATTTGTATTTTAGTTCTCATATATGCGATTGAGCACTTTGATTTCTTTTCAACGTATCCCGACAAGCATTAGACTTCGAAATGCCATGATTAAAACAGTTCTTACTTCCACACCTTAATTGATGTAACACCCTTATTGAATAAATAAATTAGTATATATTTTTTATATTGTCACTTACTTTATTGATAGTGCGTGTCTCTCTATCTGTCCCTCTCTCTCGTCATTTCTTCTAACCCCCTTCCTTCAGATGTTAGCGATCGTGTGTCTTTAGAACAGATCAAAATCCTTTTTCTCCGTTCTAATGTATTTCTGCTTTGGTAGAAAGCGATGACAAGGTTATTTGCTGTTACAGTGAAAGAATACAACAAAGAGTATAGTAGCGATTGAGATAAAGTATGTAAAAGCTACTCCCAGTGAGAAAGAAGAAATTATATATATATATATATATATATATATATATATATATATATATATATATATATATATATATATATATATATTACATGAGAGAGAGAGAGAGACACACAGACAGACAGACAGAGATCTTTTATTTCTTTATTTTTACTAAATGCAAAATCATCTTTACTACCAACTCTTCCTCCTTGTCACCAAACTATACCCTCCATGCATATCATCATAGCAGGAGGGAGGGGAGGACTGTCAATATAGTTTGGAGAGAGTTTCTGTCTATAGAAAAAAAATAAATAAATAAAAATTCTAAGTCAATCTCCAGCGTGATGAAATGAAATATTCACTTGGAATTGCGAAACCCGAAACCAAGCTTGAAACAAAAATGTTTTCGTTTTTCTGTTTTTATTATTTGTTATTTTTCATTTTATTTTATGTAAGTAAAGAGTTGCTCGATAACTGAACAGCATTTTCTCTTGGTTTTAAACTATTCATTAAAGGCATGCTCACGTCGTCTTTGGAAAAGCTTTGTTCGGTTCAAAATAGAATAACCAGTTTCATCAAACGTACCAGGTCAAATAGACGCATCTTTGTTTCAGAGGTTCTAGCCATTAGTTGGTCAGTGTAGTTTTAAATTGCATTTTCATAGGTTCCTACTGTACTTTTCACGTGAGAAGAGGGGTGAAGACAAAAGACAGTCTTTATTTCATGCGAGAAAAATTCAGCTCTTCAAAAATTAAAAAAAAAAAAATTTTTTTGAATTGGTGCAGAAATAAAAATCGTCTTAGTTTATTCAAGTCCACAGTAAACGGTGTTCAGCCAGATTCAATTCCTGATATTAAACTTCGTCCATAATATAACTTTCGGTGAAAGTTTCTCCTATTTATTTATTTATAAGTTGTTATGTCAAACTACAGGAAAGTTTGCAAAGTTCTGTCCCTCGCCACGTGAAAAATGATTTTCTAAATAATTGTTATTTCAGCACGTTCAGTAAACTACAGAAGATTATTTACAAAGTCATCCTTAACATGAAGTGGTGGTGGGTGGCTCTGTTAACTATTCTGTACTTGCACCTAACAATTTAATAAATAGATTAATGAATAAAAAATTAGTACAAAACTTGGCAAACCACAACAGTAAGTGATCTAAAACAGAAAGTCTTTAATCATATCAAATCAAATCTGTCCATACACAGTTTATGGCAGACTGAGTAGGGCGTTTTTCTGGTTTACTGATTAACCAAGTCTTTAATAGACTACTAGCAAGCCGTCCGGTCGTAAAATACGCATAGATATTATATTTTAATTCATGCAGAAACTGTGACATGTGCATACAAATATCATTTTTTTTTTTTCTAAACAGTTCACTTCTTGTAAGTAAAATAAATAAATAAAATAAATACTCGAGCTGAGCTCGAAGTCAAAACCTAAAGTCTGCTGCAATAACCATTAAGCCAGCTTGCCATGATCTTTAAAAAAGTGTTTTCAAACCTACTTATTCTTAACATAAGGAAGTTGACATGTGAACGATTCATGCATGCTCAGGCATAAAGCAGTTGTCAAACAGATAAAAATCTGATTGCCCACAAGTACTAATTTTTCACTTTTGATCCCTTAGCACCCCCCCCCCCTATAAAAACCGATCAAAAAGTTTTCCACATGTGACCCTATATACTAAATTTCAAGTCTGTAATTAAAAAATTGTTGAGTATATAGGTTGAGAGTTGTTCTCACAAACAATCTCACTTTTATAGATATGGTCAAAACTATAATAAAATATGTCCATTCAATCTGTGCTTAATAATGAATTAACCATTTCAAACTGATGTGTGATCGACTCACCGAGACACGCAGCCTCTCTGAGATATGTGAACACATCTAAAATAAATTAAAAAAAAAAAAAATATTGCTGCTCTTCTTCAACCTTGATCAAATCTTCTCGTCACCGCTGGCAAGTCATCATGTTGGATATCTGGTATTTGTAATATCGATAGAAATGTCAACAAGAACGGAAGATTGCGGTGTATTCTGGCAAAACTAATAGCCATGGTTCATTAATTGAAGACATTCTAAGAGAAACACGATAGATAAGTGAAGCGAAAATGTGGCGGAGGAGGATAAGGAGAAGGTACTTCCACAAAATATCAGAAGGTCAAAAGTGTTTGTTCAATAAATTGTTACATTGTAGAATTAGGCTGGAATCGGTCAATCAATAACTCCAGTAGAAATAAAGAAATAATTAGAAACCTTCCTGCAATGCAATAGAAACCAAAGGAGACATAAAAGGTCAGAGGAAATTATAAAAAACAAAGTCGTGATAAATTATATTAATAATTATGAGATTTTATAATCATAAAGAAAAAAATAAAAAATATATTTTTAATTTCTTAAAAATAGAACTTTTTTTTAAGAGGAGGAAGGTATAACCGTTGTAAGATATTGGCAAGCAACCCTGGGAAGAGAAAACATTTGATAGGTTGCACACACGCTAATGGATTCAATGTGAAGAATTCGAGACTTTCCACTATTGTCTAACGGAATGCATAATTTGACCCAGAAATATGTGAGAGGATATCAGTCGAAAGGTGAAACAATAGACAAAGGAAATATTAAAAATTCAAATACAAAAAGTATGCTTTTATAAATAAAATCGTCACAAAGAAAGTCAGTCAGTTGGTCAGAGAGAGGAAGGTTCGGCACCATTTTCTTTACCATCTGACCACACACCACTTCATACGCCTTTCAGAAACTTCAAAACAGAATTATCTGCTATCATCAAAAGCTGACTTGTTGGTGTGAAATAAAAGCAATATATTTTTTGTCAATCAACTGTGTTGTGATTTTTACTTCGCTGTCAGTGTATGTATATATTGTATCAGCAACAAAAGTAGATGTTAACATTCATATAGACTGGACAAACGCATTTTTAACAACTTCCCACAGCGATTACGAAACACCTCTGTCAGCCTTAATGATAATGAAAGCATTATCCTGCACCACCAGTGAGACATGCTATGAGAGCCATTATGTTTCAAAGAGATTCATTCCTGAACTGAGGCAAAGACAGAGAGAAGCAAACTCTACCTCTCAAAAAGAATCCTTTTATGAAATAATTGCATTAAAATAATAGAAAAAAAAAAAGGCCGGTTCATAATAAGTGACTTGGAAACCTTGCTTCTTTTTCTTATACATAACATTACCTTTTTTTTTTTTTCAATTATTTTCTCCCCTTCAAGATCTTTGCTCTTTAATTTTTCCACATTCCTTTTTTTATATCCCTCCTCCCCTCCTTTCTTATGTTTCTACAGACAAATCTGAAAAAATTAGAGAATTGAGGAGTGGGAGGGATAATCCCTTCCAGAATGTCTTAATATGCAAATTATCGTGAATAATAAGAATGCAAATGAGCTGTTTCCTTTCAACACCCCCTCCCACAGTTCTCCTGAAAATTACAATTTTGGACGCACACCATTTCCGTTCAGACAGTGTAATGATATTTGTGGAACTTGTCTCTAACTCCAGAAAGCGTGACTGATTCCGAGACAGTTCAAGAACCTCTTCACAATGGAAAGGTGTCAAACTGACAAACAAGAAAATAGAATTAAATTCTCCAATACCTTCAAAATGTCATAAGAATACCAATAGAAAAAATAAAAAGAAAAGAAAAATCAATATTTAGTCTACATCTTCCAATAACAGCTTCCATAACAGATTAGAAATTTATAAATATAGATTAGAATTTTCACAGAAGTCTATAACCAGAAATGTTAGGAATATAAATAAAACCAGAATTTTGGCAAAGAACTGCTTTTAGATTTCTTATACCATTTTAAGTTTGGGTGTAAAGCCGGAAAAAAAAAAAGAAAAAAAAATAACAAACGATTTTTTATAATTCACCTCAAATTGGTCGAAGCAAGCAGATAGCACAACAGATGTTCATGCGATTAAATCTTTAATGGTATAGTTTAAGCTATAATCTCTAGATTTGACCATAGACAAATCCTTACATTTTTCCAGATGTTCGACAAGTTACCCTTCAATGCTTATCATCAAGCTTACTATCTCACCATAGGTAATAGGAGATATAGATTCATACCTTCACCCAAAAATATTAGCAGCTCATATGAATATAGGAGCCAAGAGACTGCCACAAGACTAAGAGCCTGAAAGACTGGCCTACATGCCACAAGACAAAGAGCCTGAAAGACTAGCCTACACGCCACAAGATCTTTAAACCACACTTAAACCGCAAGACCACAATGAAAATATAGCCTACTGTAATGATTTTTACAGATCAAAAATATCCAACCTATTTACTTTCCTATAACAAAAGTGTTTATACATACGAAAATTTACAATATTTTCCAATGTTAAATCGATGCCCAGATGGAAAAAGGCAACATTACTGCATCTACTTGCAAGCTGTCACCAGATTAAACATGCATAGAATCCGTTGACAGAAACCTAGCAACAATTTAAGAATTACCTGAACACTCTTGGATTTTTTTTTTTCTTGTTTCTTGTGAGACAATTTTTTAAAATCTTTAATTTTTATGTTTGGCTAGTTATCTTTTTCCAAAGATTCAAAGATATAAATAAGTAATCAGTTTTTAAACACATGTTCTGTTTGGGAGAAATAACAAAACTTATTGCATTAAAATACATCCAGATAATTATCTATTAATATTTTAAACCGATTGCTCTTCACCGATTTCCGGATTAAATCTAGATTTGAAAAGCCACATACCATCCATCATGATTCTCTATTAATTTATATAATTAAGTTGCAATTCCTTTCTGTACAAATACAAAATTTTCATAGATTTTTTAAAGATATAGACCCCCACCTCTCCTAACATACATATTCTAGGCTACTTTGATAAGTATATTTCATTTGGATCAAAGGACATGTAGTATTAGCGTGCTATCAGTGTTTGCACTTGATATCCATAAAAAAGAAATAAAACCTACATTATTCTATTTATAACTTGAAAATTATAAAAATAAAAAAATGATAATAGAAACGTTAAAGAAGGAGTTTAGAACTTGGAGCAGGAGTGCATGGAGGACATCCCGAGTGTCCTCGCCATCCAAATATACTTTCTTCACATTAGAGTCCTGATTCTGTTGCATTTTTCTTATGCTGGAACTGGTTATCATGTCAACCTACTTGTGATTTTACTGAACTTTTTGTATACCCAACGTTTACAAATACCACAAAAACTGAATTACATCCGACACTGTTTTCTTTCCACAAACTGGACAATGTGCTTTTATGTGTAGCTCATCTAGCAGAAGATAAAAATATGCTATGATTCTAGGCAGAAAAGGAAAAACATGGATTTACATTTAGACTATTATTAGTGATATTGAGCACTCACCTATTAAATACAGAAGCTAATATATCTGGGCATGCGTCATGCCCCCAAAAAGTAACTAAATGTATTTAACCCTTTATAACCTGGTTGAACTAATTTGTTCAGTCGTAAACAAATGAATATAACGGCAAAAATAAAGTGGGAATTGATTCAAACACACCTTGTACGTATTAGTTCAGTATCTGGGTAGATGCCAGATGTCTCCAGATTGCACCTGTCCATTGCTTACATTCAGTATGCTGCTATCTGTCTCAGAGATTGGAAGATTTCGTTTGTTATCAAAAAGTACACTTTTTTCAAGCACTATGGATAATTAAAGTAAGTTTATGAAATGCAAAAATTCTCAGTCGTAGTTTAACTATTTAAATTCATAATGAAAGATCATTATAGTAAAAAAATCTTACAATCATAGTATCATTACCTTTTAAACTAAAATTAGCAATAAATATTTTTTATCATCTACATCATAATTCAGGACATAAAGGGTTAACGACTATCAGAATAGAAATATAATAACTGAAACTATTTTCATTGACTAGTACTGGACATCTATGTCACATATAGTCTGTCTCTCAGGTAATTTAGTTTGTTGACATGTTTATGTGTCACGTGATTAGTCACGGTGAGATTTCCTTAAATTCCCTTACAACAAACAGTAAAAAAGTAAATAAATAAAAATAAAAGATAAATAAAAATGTCCCCTATTGATCCCGCAATTTTAAGTGTCTTAATAGGGGATCAATAGGCCATCTTTATTTTTATTAATTATCAAAGTTACATAGACATGAGAACTACGTACACACACAAAATCTCACCACCAGTCACATGGCACGTTAGTAAAGAGATGGGCAGTAAGTCAAGGAGCAAGTAAGTAGAACGCTACAAGGAGAAACTAAACTCCTTTCTCCAAAATCATTAATTTTTTATCAAAACTTATTTTTTTGCTGATATGATAATTAAGTCTGTAATCTATGATAATCGTCAGGAAAAAAAGAAAAGACGAAAGAACATATGGGGGGGGGGGGGTACTCTCTCGTACAAGTCCGCTACCTGGGTGCGTGGCGTTGCCTGGGTGTTTGGCGGTGTGTGTTGAGCAAAAAAAGTGGTAGTAGGCATGCAGGCTCGAACCCGTACTGCGAAGGAGGGGAAAAAGTGATGCGTTAGCTGCTGCGCCCATCGTCACATCGGAAATGGCGTAGGTTTAAATTAAGGCTAGACAATTGGAGAGGCGATAACTTTCGAAAATATCGGTGAAAAAAGTTACCCCTCCCTCTAGAAAAGTGCCTAGTTGAGGGTGGAGAAATTAATGTTTTGGGCCAATTTTTCGATATTTGTCGTCTGAAGGGTCGAGCTTCAAAATGTGAAAATTCATTGCCTTTGTCAAAAGTTTTTCCGAGACATACAAACATACATTCATATATATATTTAAACAGACAGGTGAGATTTATGTTATAGAAGAAGGTTTCACTCTCCTTTTTTCACATTCTGTTCTTCATTTTCATCCTAAGCATCAGAATACCTTTTTTGGTGATAAAAGTGACAATATATAAACATCCCATAATTTTTAACAAGTATATACAAATAATGAAATGAGATTTTTTTTTTCTTAAAAGAATGATAGATTTTTTTTTTTTAATAGAAAGTGCAAAAAACCCATTATCTTGACCAATTAGCTTCCCTTATTTTTAAAAAGAGGAAGATGGATTTTTTTTTTTGAAGTTCATTAATCACTTAAAAGGAAAGAATATGAATGCCAAGTTTGTTTGAAGGCAGAAGAAAATATTAATTTTAATGATTGTTGTCAAATGAAGTCAATCAAGAATATTTGCCATTAAGCGCGCACGCACGCGCGTGTGTGTGGGGGGAGGATTCCTTTTGTTGATCTTTTTTCTTTGTCTTATCTCATTATGTGAACAATCTTTAATTAAAGTAACAAGGATTGGTTTTGTTTACCTACATTAAGATAAGAAAAAAAATATAATAATTCAAAGCTGGTAAAATCATTTTTCTTTAATATTTACTTGCATACAAGTTAAGTGGAAATGTATTTGTTCTTTTTATTTGTCAATTAGCAGAGAGACCCAATGTTGCCCGGGATTGTATGAGGATCAACGAATGCTCCACACTTCTAATACTTTCACCATCGAAATCTGTGAAATCGACCAATCGTCAGTGATTCCCGGCTCTAATTGGAAACTTGAATTAAAAAGTTTAAAACGCAAAATTTAAATATCATCTTGAATGTGATCCTGTCTTATCAAAGAACCTACTGTTGATTTTATACACTAGTCACTTCTGCTTATGCGGTGATAAAACTTCTCAAAATGCACTTGTGATGTTAGACTATAAAAGTGTTAGCTTTGATCGAAATCGGGTTGTTCCTTCTTTAATGGGATTTTTTTTTTTTAATTACTGATAAAACATCTATATATGAACATTCCCAGACACATAAAGTACATTGGTGTGAAATTTCATAAAAATCGTTCCAGCCATTTTGGAGTTGACAAGGAACACACACACACATGTACACACACGCACACACACAGTGCTTTTTATATATAAGTAGAGATAAAGATAATTGGAATATCAGAACTGTTCCATAAAATACATAGAATGGGTCCTTTGTGTAAGGAAACTGAATACCAAAATATTTCAATACAATTAAAAAAACATGCTATGGTGAAAACTGAACTGTGTTGAAAAAAAGAGTATAGATGACGAAGATTATAGGCGAAGAAAGTTTTAATTTTGGAGTTAAGCTCATAGAGAGTTTTAAAATTCTTTAAATTTGCTCAGGTTCTGAAGATCTTTATAAAGTTTGTGAATTTTATCTGTAGTTTAAGTTGTTAAGGTGAGGTCACTCGAGGTGTACATTTTGCAAGAAACTCTTTTATATATATAAAAAAAAAAAAATAAGCTAATGACCTAATCCCTTAGAATTCCCCTATCAAGTGCAACCTTGATGTGGTTAGGGGGCTTGCATGTCTCTCGAATCCGGATAGCTATGATGGCAGGAGATTCATCTCCTGGTAGGGTCACCCAAGCCAGACAGATTAAAGGGTAGAGATCAGAGCACTCACTGGTCCTCCAGGTTGAGGGTTAGAATAGGGCCAAAACCCAATTCTGCAAAAGAAAGAAAGTTACAGAAACCGCAAGGACATCATTTGTGGACTTCTTGGTTTGGGAAGGGTCCTCTCTAGTAGAGTTCAGGACGCAAGTGGGTGAAAGTCTCTAGGAAGCCAGTGCGCCGAGAAGCATTGAGGCTGAAACCAGGGCTGCCGGAATAACATGGGCCGAATTAAAGAGGACCAGCCAGAACTGAGTTCGTTGAAGGAGAGTTGTTGCAGCTCTATGTTCCCCAAAGAATCAAGAGGCCTAAACTAAACTAAAACAAAAAACTAACCCCTTAGAATATCTGCACAGGTAGTTGATCATTCTTTTTCTACCAATTTCAGGTTCCAATGCCTAATAGCTTAAACAATAGAAACATATCTCATATTAGCATAGGTATTATATATTTATGTTTCTTTTTTTTTTTTTTTTCTTTTCTTGTGGAAAAAAAGATCTAACTGAGCTGGCCAAACTTGAAACTTGCTTGTCACTTCAATAAAGCAGCAAAATCCCATCCTTTAACAGTAGAGATCCCTAGATGCCGGAAAGCCTTCTACTCAAGAGTTTCTTCTCTAGATTTTGAAATTCCCTCCCTGTTCCTTTAACACACTAACCTGCAGAAGTTTAAACAATGTCAACAGACATCTCGCTCCTCAACACCCCACAGTCTTCTGTTAGACATTATTCCAAATAGTAACCCCTTACATTCCAAGTAACAATATGCCGTGTTTGGGGTGGAAAAAAATCCACATTGGTAACAAGTATGCCACTACAGTAGCAGCAGCAGCAGCTCTAGCTTCCACAGTGTTACACATGTTACATGGTAAAGAGATTATACAAAGACTTGATTGAGCCAACAGAATCATGTGATAGAATAAGGAAAAGAGATTTAAATATAATAACAAATTGAGGCAAGAGGTTGTCACATCAAACCCCATACATGTGATCACTTAAACAGAATGGAAAAATGTCCTATGAATTTAGGATGCAACAAACGGCCGGTTAAAAGATTGCTGTACATAGATTAATATCTAAAAGGAAGTCATTTCATGGTCATTTATTGTATACACACACACACACACACACACAGCCAATATTAGATGATAATATGGTAGTAATCAGATGTCCAATTATGGAACAATTAGAGATGACAGTGAAAAACTAAAATTATGTGGATAAGAGGGGGGTGGGGAAAGGCCAGTAATTTTCGCAACAAACGTTTTAAAATTGAATCTGAAGTTAGTGGATATTTTTTGCAAGTGTCTTATTTTCTCTTAATTTCTTGTAAAACAGTATTTATAATAAAATTGAAACGTCTTATAAATTGTTGAAATTTGAAGTTCATAAATATTTTCAAGTTCTATTGTTTTTTTTTCTTTCTTTTAACAGTTATATATTTATGAAAAAAAAAAAAAAGTAACTGATGCATACTGGTCCCTTTCCCTATATTTTCTTTTAAACCTTATTTTTGTAAAGGTTAATTCCATAAAATTGCTTAAAATCATAAAATACTTTTTGGAAATTTAAATTTAAAAAAACTACTCTCTGAGCAAGAATTGCTAGAAACGATATCTTCTTGTCTGACAATTTTGTTATTTAGATAACATTTACACACGCAAAATAAAAATTAAAAAATGAAAATCGAGTTTGTCATATATAAGTAACAAATACTATGAAAATGTTTTAAGTAGAGACAATAAAACTAAAAGAAAATATATATATAAAATGCTGCCATTTTGTACATACTCAAACGTGCCAATCACACATTCTCCCCTCAGTCCAGACAAAGAAAAAAAATCCGTCAACAGCATGTCGATGACTCCAAACTCCTTAAATATAAATGCTTCTCCCTACATAAGTTGGCAAATCACAATAGTACTCTCTATATAAATAAAAATGTGAGAAAATGGAAAGGTGTGTCTTGGAGGGGGGGGAAGTTTCAAGATAATAAAAAAACATGGTAATTTCAAAGAAGTATACTTGGTAACAAATCAAATAATGCATAAAGAGTGAGAAAATGATTTCCAAAATGGCAAGAGTGAGAGGAAGGGGGTAATAATTTATAAAAAGCAAGGACGATTTTCAAGTACATCTTATTTCAGCCTCTCCCCGCTTCCCCAAATCCTTAGAAATCACAAGGACACAATGAAAATGCTCCAAACTATATTTCATTGCTCTAAAATATTCTAAAATTATTTAAACCAATAACAGCTTTTTCATTATTGGATTATTAAATGATTGTTTACATTCTGGTTTCATGTAGGTTTGCCTGCTTTAGTGTAGTATCTGTTCTAATGTAATGTTGTTGTAAATATGTTAACACACCACAAGCAAACAAAAAGAACGGAAAAAACTCAACTCATTCAGAAGAAGAAACACGTTTATGCTTTAATGAAGACTGAGTGTGCATCTCCCCCAATATTTTTAAATGTGCCCCCCCCCCCCAGATACTAACCTGGAAATTTCTACGTCTCAACACAATACATAAATCACCTACTGTTTCCAAATAACCACTTATTTGGTACTAGCCAAGCTCATTGGTACTTAACTTCAGTGTTCTAATGAGAACTGATGTGTCAACATGATTATGTTGTATGCAATATATACACACAAATATATATAGTCATCCACAGAAACTGTTTTGCTGTATCATAGTTCTTCAGTGTGGCTAGACAAGCAACTGCCTCAGGCTGCATCTCTCTCTCTCTCTCTCTCTCTCTCTCTCTCTCTCTCTCTCTCTCTCTCATGTGTGTGTGTGTGTATATGTGTGCAGAATTAAAACAATAAAATACAAAATCTGCGACTCACTGCTTTGTTGATTGGTTTTGATAGAGCCTGGTTTTAAAACAAGTACGAGTTTATTCCATTTTATGGGAATTGAAAATACTTAGTGACCCAGTTACCGACTTCCATGAAATGAACACAGACATATGCTTGCCTTTGTTCAGTTTATGTTTCTCTCTTGTAATTATTAATTCCATTAGAAACGCATAAGTCAATTTCAAATGCATAATTTTGTTTAAAAAGCATGCATTTATTTCAAACATTAAACGGATTTGAAAGTTGTTGATTACTGCCTTTTTTTTTTTTACCTCGGCACCAAAAGTCGAATCTAAACCAGTCTTGTAATGACCTTTTCCCTGTTGATTACAGTATGTAGCTGATCCTGTGCAATTCTAGGAGGTCCACTCTCCCAGGTTTTACCTTCTCTCTTTGAGAACTTAGTTTATTGCTAATCGCATTGGGCGTCCTTATTGGGGAATGCTGACGAGGCTGCTCAGGCACTTTTCGCAGGCTGGAGTGCTCCTCCTGAGAAGCACTTTCCAACCCCACTTTACTGACTCTTGTGACTAATCTTTCCATGGTGAGAGGAAGATAAACATCTTAAAGATGGTTGGAGGTATTTTGTTCTCTCCCACTGCAAGAACTGTGACACCAGAGTCGGAAAGTGGGACTGAGAAGTCCGCACCTCCGGTGAAGGGCAGTCTGACCTGTAAAAACTGCCTTGGCAGCCATATCAACATTCCCTGGTAAGGGCGCCTCAGGCGATTAGCAATAAACTAACCTCTTCTCAAAGAGAGAAGACAAGGCCTGAACTAGAACTGCACAAAACTAAACTTTTACTGCAAAATCAACAGGGACCAGATAATTACAGGAATGGTCTAATCTCTTGATTTGGGGGCTCAGGATAAAAATCCCGGGCGAAGGTTGTTGGAGGTGAAAACTTATATTCCTCCATTGCTGAGTCTCTTGTAGGCCGATCCTATACACGAGTTAGCACATGTGAATGTCTTGGCATAAAATATCATTTAAAAACACTTTACATCTATGGAGTATATTATAGCATTTTAAATTCTGATGGCGTTGGATACATTTTGCAAATTTGCACGCACATGTTGAGAGGAAGAGGAGAGGAGAGTGTATGTAAGATGTTTGAATGCCAGGAGATACGGGTGATCACACTTTACAAATGTCAGCAAAACTGCTTATCTGCCTGAAAGAGGATCTCCCAACTAGCATTCAAATCTGACAGCTAAGACATAACTAAGACACAACAACCAGTCTGTCTATACTTTTCATAGCAAAAGTAATGAAAAGAGAGGAAGGATGGGAGGTACTGTTAAAAAAAAAAAAAAAGATTTGGTGCAAAAGTATTTTTAAAATTCTCTTTCACCAACCTTCAACATATCTGAAATACACTTCTTTATAAATAAAACCGAATCTGTGTTTATTTATTGTGTGTGTGTGTGTGTGTGCGCGCGCGCGCGTGTGTGTGCAAAGAATTGTAACAAAAAGTTCCAAATGGTCGTGAATATATGAGGGCTGCAGTGTCAGAAGAAATGCATTACTTTAGAGGTAGGTGTCGTAAGAAATAGGCAAACTTGATTGAAAGAGATATGTTAAAAATATAAAGTGATGCAAATGTAAAATTATCAAAACCATTAAATGGTGACTAAACCAAATTTAAACTCTAATTGCTCAGCTGAGAAATATATAGGTATACACACATAGATACACACACACACACACACACACACACACACACACACACACACACACACACACATATATATACAAACATCATATATTTAGAACATTACTAGTCAGAGACCTTTTAAAATTTCCGTTAAACATTTACACTACTGACTCCACAATTCTAGTTAACTTAAGATGGAGTACATCTGGGTTGTAGCTCCTAAGAGCACACTTTCCTACCGTAATGAGGTACAAAACTGGCTTCAAAATCTAGTGAGCAATGTCGTTTTCTTCTCCTTACTCTCTCTCTCTTTCTCATACACACAAAAGAGAGGTTGCGAGTATCTGTGGTATCGTTTTTATGGTAGATGCTCGACTGAGTTTTAATCTATGTCCCCCCCATGCAAAACATTCACAACAAACACTAAAAAAAAAAAAAAAAAAAAAAAAAAATGGTAGTAGGCAGGCAGGCTTGAACCCGTACCGTGAAGGAGGAAAAGAATGTGAAAAAAGAAAAGAAAAAAAAAGTGCTATCTTTGCTGTTGCGCTCATCTCCAAACAGGAAGTGACGAATGTTTAAATTAAGGCTAGTCAATCAAAAATGACTTGAAAATATTGGCGAAAAAAAAAAAAAAAAAAAAAAGCTACCACTCCCTGTAGAAAAGTGCCCAGATGAAGGAATTAATGCTTTTTGCCAATTTTTCAATATTTGTCATCTGAAGAGTCAAGCTTCAAAACGATACCAACCTCATGAAAATCTGTCACCTCTGTCAAAAGTTTTAGGCAGACATACAAACATACATACATACATTTAAACAGACAGGTGAGATTTATATTATAGAAGAAAGATGAAAAATAGATAATAATAGGCATGGAAAATATATACTATCATTAAGACTTTGATCTCTATACAATTTTCAATAACTTGCTAATTATCATAACATCTGACGTTACAAAGTTAACAGTAAACAGTGTTAGAAGAAAAAAAAAAGGGTACAAACTTGATACTTTTAAGCAAAATTAATACCTTGTTTACAAAAACATATTTCATGGAGACAATGAAGTAATGTGAGATAATAATCGAGAAGACAGGTAAACAAAATTATAAGATAATCATTTACACAGGTTCCAAGAATTCAACAAACAAATTTGTGTACGATCGTTTCAGAGATGATATTAATTTTATCTATATAATCTCATCGGCAGCACAGGTAATTGACACCAAGATAAAAATTACAGAATAGCATCTTGACTAATGTGAAGGCAACCATAAATTTGCCCATTTGTTGTTTTTTCGTCTAGATGCAGACCTCCAAATTGATATATTAGTAATATGAACACATTTACGGCAAGTAAGCTACACAGAAACGTTTGTGTTTCATTACTACAAGAAACCATCAGGCTAAATGACAGTTTCTGTGTCGCTTACTTGCCATATGTTTTCATACTACTAATAACCACTACTCGTTTGGCGGGTGTTGTCGAAATAAATACTGAAAACATTACTTTATATTATATGTGAATATATATGAAATAGTTATCTATCATAATAAAACCGTATTTCTGTCTGTTCACAATACTTACAAAAGGTACACTGTTTCACAAATTAATGTAATTAATTTGCGAAATTAATGAAAGCGGACATACACTTTTATTCCAGCATGATTTCTATATAAACTATTTACACGAAAGGAAATCTACATTCAAGAAGTAACCTCATTTGCATATTACATTAAAAGAAAATCTATGTTTAATAATTAGCTCTATGTTATTCATAGTTATTGTTTTAACGGTTCTGTTTAGAAATATTATTTAAAGTTGATTTATGTATTTTTAAGCTAACATGAGTTAGGTTTAAAAACGAAAGTAAGCTTTATTTAAGCCATGAGAATTATTTTCCCTTTAAGCTATGAGAGTTATTTTCCCTTTAAGCTATGAGAGTTATTTCCCCGTTTGATTTTCACAGATGAAGATGGATGTGCTTTACGCTTCCATAAATTCAATATGTGATTCACGTTCAGGAAAATCGTAGCAGGTAAATATATTCGATATATTTTAAACTATATGTAACTATACCCTCCACCAGACAATGTTTCGACCGGGCAATGTTGGTTATATAGCTAGTATATATTACTATGAAATCAGTGTATTTATAACTGCCAAATATGTCCATATTATCATATTTTAAGGAACTAAGGGCAGGGGAAGGATAAAAGTTGTTTTGGTGCATCTGAATATTTTTTAACAAACCCTGACTTGGATCAGATACTTAGTTATGTAAAAAGTTATTTAATATACAAATTCATGAGAAACCCATATGACAACAGGTGTTCCAAATTATTCTGTATTATTTAAATCGACCCACAAATGTAAACATAAAATACTTGTTTTTTTTTTTTTGTTTTTTTACCAATCGGTCAAAATTGTCTTAAACAAATGTGGTCAATGATTCTTTTCCTTTTTTTATTTTAATTTTTAGTAGTATGTTTCCGTTGTTTTTCGCTTTTTTAATATGCAAGTCCACTGTTATGTCTTTCGGCCTGTCAAACAGCCTAAATGATTTAGTATTAAAACAAAAAAACATTCATAAAAATACACAGCAAAATTTATAGATTCTAATACACAGGATGAATAGCTTTAATCGGCCAATTTCTTGCATTTGCATTAATTTAATAATCTATTAACCATAAATGGCAGGATTCCATCGATTTGATCACTATCAAACGTGCTGTAATAGGGGACAACGAAGGGAAAGCAAGACATATCGTGGGAGGAGGGAAATAGGTAGAGGAAGTGTATTAAAAAAAACAAAAAAAAACAGAAATCTCATAATCTAAACGGTGCGAGTTCAATCCTTGTACAGTGCAGTACGTTTTTATTTTCTATTCAATCACGCTCAGAAATTTCGCTCAATAACAAAAGCAACTGGTGATGTGAATATTTAATTTTAAGGCAAATTTACTCATTATGGTCTTTTGTTCGTTAGAAAACTCAAACTTCTGCGCACCATTTTTTATGAAAGGGTACTCTAGTCTAAAATAGTTTGTTGCATGGCAAAAGAGGAAGTGGCAAAGGAATATTAAATTCATAAGCGGTGCCCAGTCACCTGAATTTAAAACAATAACTTGTTAATGAACTGATTATCAGTTTACAAAATAAAATCCAGTATTAACAATATTTGAAAGTTTGGTAAATTTTTACGATTTGCTCCAGCGTATTATAAACACCCTAACCTCCTCATGTTAAGAACGGCTTTCGGAATAAACATCCTCCAATCTCGAAAGCCGTTCTTAATATGGGAGGTTAGCGGGGGGGGGGTATTCCAAAAGCCGTTCCTAACATGGGGAGGTTGGTGTGTTTATAATATGCTGGGGCACGTCGTAAAAATTTACCAAAAGTTTTAATTTTCTTCTTACCATTTCAAATGTTTGATATATTTTCAATATTGTTTTTCAAACAGCTACCAGAAAAAAAAAAAATAAATAAAAAAAATGAAAAGCCTGCTAACTAAAGAAACTTTGGACTGGAGCTACAAATTATTTGATGGACTCTCCAACATTCCATGCATTTTTCATGGATTTCCTCTAACTGCTGTATCTTTAGCTTCCGTTATCTGTCCATGTTTATATTTTTATATTTGGTTGTTTATTTTACAGCATATACACGCTTTTCAGGTTATTTAATGCCGAATCCGAAAGTTCCAAGTTATTTATAGCAAAAAAAAAAAAAAAAAAAAAAAATGTTCTGTTTCAAGTTATTTATAGCTAAAATATTTATTCATGGTGTTTTAGTTTGGTTGTTTTGTAGAGGAAAATTTTTCCTTTATATATTATCCCAGGCAAACTAGGCACAGTACCACTTAGATGTTAGGACTACCATTTAAGATTGTATCTATATGGATACTATGTAGGGAGTTGAGCAGCAAGATGCCTGTTCACATTATATTTGAACTTCTGCCTGTCAGTACAGTCAGGAAAGCAGGAAACCGGGAAGGAATTCCAAAGTCTAGCATTTTGAGGGAAGAAACTATTAGAGTAGAAGACATCTAGGGATTTATACAGTGAAAAGGTGGGATTTTGCTGCTTGTTGAGTTAGTCGGAAGTATTTACATCACAAAGGAAAAAAAAAACAAAAAAACAATAACATCAATGTTTGGCGAAGTTTAGGTCAGTAACCGATATTTTTCAGACTGATTTATATTTGCAATACTACTAGTAAAAATATGCTACTAGTCATTGCAAATTTTTACTAGTTTACATAATAAAAGAATGTAAAATGTTAATCTTAAAAGGTTTTACTTCAATGTTTATCTCCAGAAATGTGTGTATAATATATACAGGGTGACCCCCCCCCAAAAAAAAGCTAAATGGAGGCCATCTAGAACATATGCTGTAGAACGGAGAGAAAAAGGCCAAAGACCCTAATGTTTTGATGTGATGTTTTGAATATAATAAACTAGTTATGACCAAAGTTTCATTTCATTCTGACAAAACATTAAGAAACGGGGCCTAATTGGAATTGGGCCCGTTTTTTATGGGTCACGCTATATATATATATATATATATATATATATATATTTCAGACAAATATTGTTGAATAGGACGGAGTGTTCTTGCTTAATGAGCTTTTCCTGTAATTTTTTAATTTTTCGTTATTTCTCGGTTGAATCTGTGCAAGAAAGTTCCATAATCGTCTTTGACGATCTAATTTTTCTTTTGCTTGTTTTTTGCAAGTACTTTCGACTGAGTTTAAGCAGTCGTCTTCAGGCAGTTTTTATTATTGTTCATTTAAAATCTTGATGCTTTTATATGCTTCAGTTAAAATTATATTTTAATTTATAGAACTAGTGAAGCGTCTCGTGTGTAAAGTTATAAATTATTATAAAAAAAACTAAATTCTATACCAACTTCTAAATCACACCGTTAAAACTATTATACATTTATTTTAGCCACGTTCTTAACACGTTAAAAAAAACAACAACATATATATATATATATATATATTAATAAATGTATATTTATTTATCCCGTCCCTCACAAATATTTAAAGTTCCATTCCCTTAAAAGTTTTTTTTTTTTTTACACAAAAATCTTTATTGAAATGAACACCATAAACATTGTTTGAAGAAGAAGGATTAGGCACAAGGCCAGCAGAAAGGGGGGTAAGTAGGGAGAGTGGGTGTCGGGGCCGTCCACTTTGTCTATTCCTTACACTAGTATCATTCACCAAAATACCACATTCACTCTATGGACTTATGCTATTGAAAATAAAAATAACCCCAGCGTTTTCCGAATGATTTTATTTATTTTACATACAAACATGTGTGGATTTTTTTTATAACCACGACACGCTTCACTAGTCCAAGAAATTGAAATATAATTTTAACTGAAGCATATAAAAGTATCCAGGTTTTAAACGAAACAGATTCAACCGAGAAATAAGAACAATTTGAAAAATTACAAAAAAAAAGCTCATTAAGCAAGAACACTCCGTGCTATTCAACAATACTTGTCTGAATGAAAACATGCTGCCTAAATATGCAAATATATATATATATATATATATATATATATATATATATATATATATATATATATATATATATAAGATTCTAAATAGAAAATTATTTCCGGCTCGAATTATAGTTTAAAAAGTATTATTTTAAATGTTTTACTGTTCACAGCCCTTCGAAAATATAGTCCAAAAAAATCAAATATATAACAAATGAATGTTACCAAAGGCAAGATAAGTTACTTTTCTACCCAACTGGAAATTGTTTAATTGGCTCAAAACACGAGTAGGTTCAAAGGGTATGCGATCACAAGAAAAAGTGGCCACAGTGTATTTATTACGCGGCCATTTTTTCTTGTGGTCATGTACTCTTTGAAAATGCTTGTTTTTCGAGCCGAATAAACATGTACATTACGTAAAAACACTAAAAACCTACCCAGTTAGGTAGAAGAGTAACTTATCTTGCATAACATTATTATTATATATTTTATTGTTGGACCAATTTTTTTCGAAGGACTGTGGCACTGTGGCAGTAAAACATACCCAGATTTTCAAGTTGAATTCAATTTCTAAAGTATCCTTTGTTTATTAAATTGTTAAGTGAAAGTACAGAATAGTTTAAAAAAAACAAAAAAAAAACATTTTCTTATGTTAAGAATGTGTTTCTAAATGACATTATTTCAGCACGGCCAGTATTCAGTATAATTATTACCCATATCTATTTCAATAAATAATCGATTGATAGTAAATAATAAAACAAATAATGTCCCAGTCACGTATAGGCGAGAAACATACAGACACACGAGAAGTACTCACGATAAGAGACGCAAATATATACACAGTATTCACAGTAATTATAATAAACTGATGAAGAGAAACAATAAAGCATTCAACTTGTCGAATAGTATTATTAAATAATTCGTTAACTCGATAATCGGTAACGATTTACACAAATCAATCTCCGTTTCGTAGAAAGATATTCGATATATTCGTTCGTTATATACTCCAAAGCGCACGTGCTAAATATCGAATAACGCTTTAAAATGTGACTTAATGAGAGTTAATTTTAGATGCTGAACAAGATAAAGAAAATTCGATTCGGGTCGACAATTATAAGATATTGGGTACTAGTACACGTATTGATCCGTGCTGAAATAATAACGTTATTATTTAAAAAGCCATTCTTAATCTGGGGAGAGGAGGGTGTTTTGTACCTATTCTGTACTTTAACCTTACAATTGAATAAAAAACGGTAAATTTTCAGATTAGGTCCACCTCAACAATTTTCTTTTAAATGATGACTTTTATAGGTTTTCGGCTATGCTGAATACGAAAATCGCATTTAAATTATGCAGAAGTAAGTAGTTATCGAGATATAAAAAGTTGTATTATGCATTGTAGTCTTTGTTGGCCATTTTTTACGCGCGTGCGCGCGCCATAAACAAATCTACTCATCTATGACTGACACTACTGCACGCGCGTAAAAAAAGATGGCCGCCAAAAATACAATGCATAAGACAACTTTTTATATCTCGGTAACTAATTATTTCTGCAAATTTTCAATGCAATTTTCGTATTCAGCATGGTCGAAAACCTGTAAATGTTGTCATTTAAAAGAAAATTGTCGAGGTGGACCTAATCTAAAAAAAAAAAAAAAAAAAACTTTAATTAAACTTGGAAATACGATTTAAAAAATAGCGCGGATCAGTAAGTGCATTAGCACCAGATATTGAAATAAATATTTACGGAAATAAATACATGTTTCTAAGAGCCGGGATATGTATAATTATAATTCTTTTTTTTTTTTTTTTTTTTGGCACAAAGAGAAAAAAAAAAAGAAAGCACTAACTGGGTAGTATATAGGGAAAGCTACTTAAAATAGTACAGGATGTTTTTGCCTGAATAGGAAAAAAAAAAAAAAAAAAAAGAAGACTATTATCGGCTTGTTTATGTCGACGAAGACATAATTGGAGTTAAAAAATAAAGTAATGCAAATTCTACTTCAATGGCATTTATTTTTAAAGAATGATCTCACTGTCAATGTTAAAAGACGCATTATTGGTACATTGTATTATTAAACATGCCAGTACTTAGAAAATAGGAAGAAATGGGGTCGCCATCGGACTGTTACAGATATTTAATTAGACAATAAAAAAGGCGGGTGTATTATGTTAAAGAGTTATTATAAGGTTAACATTTTCTTTTTAATTCAAAACCCAAAAGAAAAACGATATATAACAGATTTACACATTTTAAAACATGAAACTTGAGAAACCGTATTTCGTTAACAAAGAAACATGTCGTAAAGAGAGAGAGAGAGAGAGAGATAATCTCCATGGCTTTTTATTGCAGCGTTCAGTCGTGAAGAATACAGTTTGACAATATTTTATTTAATTCCAAGAAATAATGGCCAAAAGAAAGGAGAGAGAGAATCTAGGGTTGTGGAGGCAATTTTGTCTATTTTCGAAAATAAATAAATAAATAATTTACTGGGACAAAAAAAAAAGCCGTAGTCTGAATATGGATACCGAATAAGCATGGAAATACGCCACAAAAGAAGCAACAATTTAAATTTTATAGGGGTGGGCTCACAGTTTAGGGCTTTAAAAAAAAAAAAAAAAAAGGTTAAAAAAAAATAAATGTAGTTAATTTTAATGTATATGTCGGTTTGAAGTTATCAACAATATATTAGTTCGGTATAATTATATAGTTAATTTTTTTTATCTAAAATAATCTATTTAATCAAAAACTGTGCTCTTGCCTATGAATGTAAAATTGTATATTTTGTAGCGTATTTGACAACGAATATCTTTCCGAATTTTTTAGATAAGGATTGGTTATTCGTATTATTTGAATTCATCGGACTACTGTTCTCGTGTTGAGCGTCATTTTTACAATGTTTCAGTCTATGTAACCTCCGACCTTCTTCAGGTTTATCTTGTCGAACTCGGGAATCTTTCTGTCGAACTCGCAAAATTTGAACGGAATTTCGAACAGAACCCTTTATTTACTTCACAGGGGGTAGCATACTCTCGTTCCGTTAGCCATGACTGGTTCGACGTCCTAAGTAATTCGCAATTATATTTTTCGCAAGGACCCATGACGCAGTGATTAGAGTACTTGGAAAAATCAATTGTAAAATGTGATACTCTCCTGAAGGTTGAAGGTTCAATTCTCAGTGTAGGCGACCAAAAAATACAATTGCAAATTACTTAGGACCTCTATCCAGTCATGCCTGACGGAACGAGAGCATGCTACCCCCACGGAGTAAATGTAGGATTCTGTTCGAAATTCCGTCCAAATTTCAGAGTTTGACAAAATACACCTGAAGATCGGAGGTTACAGCGACCGAAACGTCGTGAAAATGATACTCGAGGTGACAACAGTTCGAGGAATCAAAATAATACGAACGATTCTTTTATTCAGTATTCATATTATTGAAACTACAACGTTATTTTTTTAAATCTTTTTTGTTCAAATGAATAAATTCTTTACTTCTATTTTCGAATTAATTAAGACATTGTGACTGCTTACATCTTACATAATATCCGTCTATAAAATAACCACAATGCTTTAAGTAAACTACAACACCGTTAGATTTGATTTGGGTTTGGATACTTTTAAATAATGGTTATTTGAGTTTACACAGCAACCTGTAGGGTTATAATATAGATATATATAATCGATCTAATAAAGTTAAATATATTCTGTAAACGAAATAAAGTTCAACTAAAGCTAATTAATGAATGCTAGAATTTTATCGATTTACAAATTTGAAGGCCAGCTTTCTAAGAGTTGAAAATCGCAATAATTGAATTACATTTCAAAGAAGCAGCAAACCATTTAATAACAAGGTTACTTGCTATCGTCATATACTAACATTTAATTGATTTTATATACGGAACTAATTTGGCATATAAACCCAAATGCTAAAAATAGATATTTTAAAACAAACACACAAAAAAATGCGCAACTTCGCGCACATAGGCGATAAAATTATTAAAAAATAAAAATAGTGCGCGTATGATAAAATAAGCACAGTAATAAGTTAAGTAACTAAATTTATATATAAATTACGATAAAGCGTAGAGTTAAATAGGAACTTTATCACATTATCAAGTCCATAAGGGTGATAAGAAAGTGGAATAAGACAGAAACCTCTTTAGACCATGGCATTTCGAAGCTAACTTTCTCGTCAGAAGAGGAGAAAAAGTTGGTATAATAGTGTGCAAATGTAAAGATAAAAAGACAATACCGACTTTGAAAACATTCAGATTAGAATTGAGAAAAATTTTCGGGGGGGGGGGGATGATGGGTATAAAAAAGAGAAAGAACAGAAAAAAAAAACAAGGGCTAAAATAATATATAAAATATAGGTACGTGCAAAATGAATGCCGATGCTCAAAATATATAAACATTTTGACCCCCCTCCCTTTACTTAAAAATTCACCAAAAATCAGGAAATTAAGCAATTTTGACGATATTTTCAGTATTTATCAAATAATGATTACGAATTATAATTAACACATTATTTTTACTAAAATCTTAGTGGAAATGTATTATTAAAATAAAAAATACCTTTACTAAAGTCATGGTTCTCAGTAATAAAAAAGTGAATGAATTTATTTTTGCTTTTTTTTATGAAAATAAATCATTGTAAATTGTAACGATTAAAAAAAAATTAATTAAATTTTTATAGGAACATTACAAAAACGCCCCTAAAGTTCGTATTAATGAATTCGGTATAACTCGAAGAAAACTTCGAGAGCTACAGATATTATCATTGAATTAAGTTTATTTAATATTTTCACACAACAAAATTATAATTGCAAAAAATATTTCTACTTTTATATGTACGATTCTAATATTTTCCCTGCTTGCAATGAATGTGAAACTTTTGGCGTAACATAATTTTTACATAATCTTGAAAAATAAAGCTTTTTTTTAATTTAAAAGGAGGAACATAGAAAAATAATTGCATTAAAAAATTGTAAAAATTAGACAAACGTTCACGATAGGAGTGTACGGATGCACATCTGGGAGAAAAATTCTTTTTAAAAAACAGCACCCTCCACCTCCGTATAACTACCTGACATCATTTTCAGTTTTTCTTTCGGTTGAGAGCTAATTAAGCTATTTTTTGTGCAAACAAGGGTTCTGTTTTATTTATTTATTTAATTCAATATCTTAGAACTTTACTAATTATCTTACAAATAGACCAAGAAACCTAATATTTATCTTTCAAAGGATTTTTACAATGAATTTATTCAACTTCAAAATTTAACGGAATTAGTTAGCTCGCCATGAAAACATTTTTTATAACTTTTTTTTTTTTTTTTTTTTTTTACGTGTACAAATATTCTTTTACTTTTTAGAAATTAATTTTAGTCTTTAATCTTCCAAAGACAGTCAAAAAGTAATCGGAAACCTACAAAACAAATTATGATAAATCGGCTCTCAAAACTATGTCCCCCATCTTTATTCCAACATTTTTGCCCGTACATAAAACAATAGATAAGAAAAGGAAATAAAAATGATAAAAATTAATAAATATAAAAAAATTAAAAAAATTTTTTTTTTTAAATCTCTTTTCTATAATTCATCCATAGGCAGACAGTTTTGCTGTATCAAAGCTCTCCAATGCGGCTAGACTAGCACATATCCTAAACCAGGGACCGAACCTACAACCATATAGCTGGTAATCGGTGTTCTACCCTGTGGTTCATAGGCTCAGTGCTCTCTCTCTCTCTCTCATTTATATATATATATATATATATATATGCGAGCAAGCACCTTCCCGTAATATTACAAAAGTTGTCAATTTCAACAAAAACTTAACCTGCAGTGTAGTAAAACGTTAACTACACAGCAGGTTAAGTTTTGTTTAACTTAAACATCCTGTACTCACATACGTGTACGTAAAGATTATTTGACTTATGATACGATTACTGTCTATAGTCATGCAGTAGTAGTAGTAGTAATAATTGTAACGACTGCTAGAACCTCTAGAGTAACCACCCTTACATGCCTCCTTTCCACTAACATTGCCTCCACTATTCTTTCCATAAACACTAAAAGCAAGTATTCCCACTAAAGATGTACAATACATAGACAAGTAGATACATTGCATGTATATAAACTTTGTTTTTGCTTATTTGTAAGAATTAATAGTGATATATAATATTTAATGATTGCTTGTGCTAGTTATATGCGTATATTTCGTTTCATTATTATTTAAGAATAAGTTGTAAAGGCCACTAAATGACCTAAAAACACATCTGGTCGGACTCTAGTTTCGAGAAATTTAAATAGACAATAGAAAATATATTTAGATGCTTATAAAATAAGGATTCTTTTATACTTTGTTTTTATAAACCAAAACAATACATGAAAAACTCAAATAAAATATTAAAATTCACATTTTTTTTTATAAGGTACAAGACAAATGTTTTCGATAACACAAAAAAAAGACCTTTAATAGGAAGTAAAAAAAAAAAAAAATATATATATATATATATAACTTTAATTATACATTTCTTCAAATGTGTGTGTATATATATATATATATATATATATATATATATATATATATATATACATACACACACACAAACAGGCTATAACTATCTCGTTTTTAACTGGCTAAAACGTATAAAATATACACTATAGCCCGTTGACTTGGAATGAGTGCTTTATGCCAAAATAATGGTTGAATATGGTAACATCTATGTTCACTTTTATATTTTAAATACTAATCCTTATTAATCCCTATCAGTGCATTGAACGGATACCAAAATCCTTAGTTCGCTGCTGCACCTTATTATAAAGGTCCATGTAAAATTTCAATCCGATCGGTTCGGTAATTTTCGAGAAAAACTCGAATAGACAGACTAAGAGACGGTAAAAAAAAAAAAAAAAAAATATTGGTTTGTGAGCAAAATAAAATGATATTTGACTTTGACCTAAAACTTTCGTTCTAACAAGAAAATAATTTGAAATTAACAATGTGATGGTTTTAAAAATCACTTTTTCATTTCCAATAACCATGAAGAAATCACTGTGGCAACAATTCATACAAAATAAACCTCAAAATTAAAACAACTGGATTAAGGCAGCAAATCTTGGACAAATAAAGGGCTCGTTATCCTCTTGTATAGAGCTGTATCAATAAGTGATACTACAATGAGGATGTAGAAAATGTCCCATCGTCGACTTCGGCATTCTGAAGTAATTTGATGCCTTCAAATTGCCGAATAGAAACTAGTGTTTCACTAGAATCAAGGGCTATAAACTCAAATAGAATATTATAATTTATTTGTACTGATAAACTAGTATGTAAAAAATTCTCTGAGCTATGAAGACTTGTTTGCTGCAAAGCTAAAAATTAAAACATGAACTAATAGCTACTACGTTACGCATGCATATTCATAATGCAGTCGTTCGACCATTCACCTGGCAAATTTCATTTTTTTCAATTTTCACTTTTGTACCGATTTTCCCAGGCTAAAACCCAAATGTAAAGTTTCGCATAGGTCCGAATACCCTGTATATGAAGTTTCATGTCTGTAGACAAAAACCTGATAGAAGTTTGGTAGACAAATTTTTAAAAACAAATATACGCATATATATATATATATATATATATATATATATATATATATATATATATATATATATAGAGAGAGAGAGAGAGAGAGAGAGAGAGAGAGAGATTTGTGTTATTTCGCGAGGTATTAATCATGTAGAATATCTGCATTAATATAATTGTACGTAATAGTTAACTAAAGATGATCATCCCATATGAAAACCAAAAAAAATAATAGGGAATTAATTAAAATGAATGTTTAAAAGAATATGCAAATTAGCAAGATCTTTTGCTAGTGAATGCAATTCCACGACACATATATAACAAAAGTTGTATTTTCTTTTTTTAATTTTTCTTTTTATATAGAAAAAGTTTTTATATACAATTATCAATACTTTAAAAACCTCAAATTTATAGGAGCTAAAAAGAGGGACGAGTAAAGAAAGGAGGGTTGTTTAAGAAAAAAGTTGAGGTTCTCTGTGTTCGTTCACTTAAAAAGAAATAAACAATATGGCTGCTGCTACTACGACGAATGAGAGAACGAAATACTCAAAACGAATATAATAATAATTATTATTATTAAAGATAATATAATTAATCCACTCCTGGATTGTTGAATAAGTTTTAGCATTTAATATACTTTTACATTAATAATAACCACATTTAAATAAAGAAATAAATCGTATAAGTACTTTCAAAATACTACTTTGAAAAACGTGAGAAATTTGTGCATTATTAGATAAAGAAAAGAACAGACTGAAATAAACATTAAGAATCAATTACGTTGAAAATAGAACTGCAAGATTTTTTTTTATTTTTATTTACAAACAAAAATACTGTTCTCTTTTGTAGTTTTCCAATGGAAAGATTAACAATTATAATAGAATTGACCGAAATCCATAACTGGAGCGTTCGTTATCACATTCAAGTACATTATCTACTCGGATCCTTATAGGCTCGGCGTGGCCCTGGAGAGTTCGAGATCTTTCTGTACTACAGTATTACTTTTAATGGTTATCTTGAATTTTTAAGCTTTAAAATGGCTGCTATCAAAAGAAATTTTAACATAATTAGTTATTTTATAAAAATTTGATCCAATTAATGATGATTAAAAATACCTTAATAACAACAAAATCAAACTATACCTAAACATACACTAATTCATCGCCTCTGTTCGGTTTCGAAAGAATGGAGTAGCTACGTGTGTAATTGAAGCAAGGATTGCGTATGCTCAACCACACCTCTCCTGAGTCGGACAAGTCCAGGACGACCGGAAACAATGCAGAGATAAATGGAGAACACACGCAGCAGCTGGAATTCATAGTCACCCATTTTAGTACTGGCCAGATTACACGTTGCTTAACTTCGGTGATCTAACGGGAACCGGTGTGTCAACATGATTATGCCGTATATTCAGGTGTTATAAAACTATAATTAATTTAGTTGAGTTAGCGCTATTTAAATGACAGCCATCTTAAAGATGAAAAGATAGAGATAAAACCGTTCAGTAAACCTTTTCAATAATACCATTTGGAGAAGATATGAATCATATATCCTCATCCTGCTAAATAGTAGGGTAGATTAGACTCTCAAGCCTTGGTTGTGAAACTAGTCTAGATTAGGGGAAACTGGTTCTTGGCACAGCGGATAAAGTACTTGGTAAATTCAGTTATAAGTTACACTCTTCTGAAGGTTGAAGGTTCAATCCTCACTGCGGGCGATACTCAAAAATACAACCATGAATTTTAGGACTTCTACTCGATCATCGCTAATGGGACAAGAGCATGTTAACTCCGTGGAGTAAATGATTTTTTTTTTTTTTTAGCATATTCCAGAGTTCAACAGGATACATCTGAAGAAGGTTGGAGATTACATCGACTGACCGAAACGTTATGAAAAAAGCGCTCAAGAAAAGAACAGTAATCCGAAGAATCCAAATAAGAAGAACATCAGTCTTTCTCTGCTTAGTAAGGCAATGTTTACAGTCGTTCTGTATTTTTCTTTGCTAACTTGGTAACTCTGGTTCATCATAGACCCTCCGAACTCGCCCTTACAGAGGGTATCCATTGTCTCTGAGGAGACCAACTTTGATATTATTTTTAAGAATATTATTGTGTCGCTAAAGTAGATACATATATTTCTTTATACCCTCATGATCTAGGTTTAACTATAAAAACACTCACAAATCTTAGAGCCTTCTTAATATCCCCCTCTTCTATAATTATTATGGAAATCACTGGTGACAAGGTATGAAGCCATTTGATGTAAGGAACTAAGAAGGACGAAAAATCATTATCGCAAAGACAGGAGATGCTCATTGGCTTTAGTCTTGAAAAGACTAGGGCTGTAGGTAGGATGGAAACAATAAGCAGGAATAGAGTTCCACAAGTTTGCAGTTCTTGGAAAAAAGATACTAGAATAGGAAGCTGTATTAAAATGAGCTATCAAAACAACAAACTGATGAAGACCACTAGACCAACAAGCTCAAAGAAAGGTTGGTTGGTTGTTTGTTTTTGTTTTACGGCATATCAAACCTTTTCGGGTTAATTAATGCCGAATCCAAAGATTCTGAAGAAAAATTTTTTAGTAGAATATATTTGATGTTTTCAGGTCGGTTTCTATTTAACCCATAGTTGGAACCCTAACAGGTACTACCACTCCGGGTCAGAGTGGACCTGGGAGCAATGGTAATTAAAGGGTGGCTCCACACTCCCCAAAGCCCGCAAGCGGGGGCCTCACCACTGGATATAGTTTAAGGTCATATCCAGGACCCCTCAAAGAAAGGAAGTAAGGAATAGGTCAGATAATTTTGAAGAACAAGTGCTATTATTAGTATTCACAGAAAAGACCGAAACTAGCAAAAAGTTAAGTCTGTGAGAGAGAAAGTGCCCCCCCCCCACTCTTCTTTGTGCAGAGAAGAAGAGTGGGGAGGATACTCAAATTGCAGACACGTTTCTGCACCTATCAAGAACCTTCAAATAGAACAGAGATTCAGCAGCCCAAATTTAATACACTGGTGAATTTATCAAATATCATTAATTAAACAAATAAATTCTTTTTTTTTTTTGTCATATCCAAGTGAACCTTTTTGGGAGGAAGTGGCTGCTGGATATCCTCCACATAAACATTTGATCTTGTGGGGAAACAAGTAGATAGACACCCTTCTTTGTATCCTTCCAATCTCAGTGCATTGCATTAGATATACACAAGTATTTATTTCATATATATATTTGATTAAAGTGAGGAGAAAGCTAGTCGCTACAGCACATGTACCAACATAAAAAGATTCAGTATGGCTATAAGCTACCAACAGTATGCGAAAAAGCATTAATATTAACAAAAACTTATGTTACCGTCCTATTTTTTAAAAAAATAGTATTTTTAAGTAAAATTCAAATGTTAAGATATCTTTCTTTTCTTTTTTTATTAAATTGTTAGGTGAAAGTACAGAATAATTACAAAACACCCTCCCCATGTAAAGAATGGTTTCCTAAATAATAACTTTATTATATCAGCACGGTAACATAAGTGCATAAGTACTAAAACCTTTTTTTTTTTTTTTTTTTTTAGAGAAATCTATAAATGAAAGATCCCGTACTGACATAATGTTGGATATTCTGCGAACGAAACGGTCCACAAAACCGTACCTAAGATAATCAGTAAAATAAAATCTTGGTCACTGGCGTGTAGCCTAATATTGTCTATTTTTTATATATATATATATATATATATATATATATATATATATATATATATATATATATATATATATATATATATATATATATATATATATATATATAAATAATGTACACACACACACACACGTTAAAAATCATCAAGCTTTTACTTTGAAAAATTTTGTCTATAAAATAAAGAGAAAATATATACAAAAAGCATTTTCTCATCTCTCGCATATATACGAGATTATGATAATATAAATGAAATTATATACTTAGTATATTATACCAGATCAGATTAAGTCACAAAGTCATCTAATTTCATGTAGAAATGACAAAGCTCAATATTTAACAAGTAGAGCTTACACACACACACACACACACACACACACACACACACATATATGAGATAATGCATATACACAATATTATAAGGTTTCTCTCTTGTTTTAATTTTCTTATCACTTTGTTTTTGCTGAGGATTGGAGCATTCTAGCTGATGCCAAACATTCTCCCATTAGTTTAGTTACTCCAACCGAGAGATCTTTTAAGATTCTAACCGTCCCTTTAAGTGCAATTGCTTGTATTTCTCTTACACTTGGTTCACCGGGTATATTCGCCAGAATATTGCATGTGTATAGTTTCAGTATTTACTGAAGTGCTTAATCACGACTAGCGTAAATTTACGGTGGCCGTGATTAATCCGCGAGTAAATCTTGGTGTATATAGTATGAAAATATATTTATTTGTATACTTATGAAAATATAAGTTTACTACAAAATAATAACAATAATTGAAGGGGGGATGGAGGCATAAAGAAAATATTTCTACAATAACCTTTAAGGTTTAAACCACTAAGATAGCAAACAATACGATTAATTAAATGTACAATGAGACAGACGGAAACAGATCTAATTTCTTTATAATCGACCCTTGTGTGCATCTACAGTCACAAGAATGGGGATAGTGTAGGTAAGTGTCTATATTCGGTTGTATTTTATGAAAATTTAATGAAATTCCGCAATTATAATGAACAGTACTAAGTCGTCCGTTGTGATCTGCGCCAACTTGGCATTTTGCAGGTTGACAGCTCAATTTAAGGTTTCAAAAATTAAATTATTAATTTTACTTTCCCACATTTTTTTAAATTTTATTTCACGAATAATAATTAATATCTGATCGTGCTCATTTTTGCTCCAAACTCTTAGACCCTATAATTACCATTTCTATTTTTGTTAATTTATTTTTTATTTCTATAATTTAAATTATAATTGTCTCACTCCTGGACAGTGTTCAAAAGAGAGTCGCCAACATGATAGGTCCTGCTGACCTTCAGGTCAAGATCAAAGTGTAGTATCTGTTCTTCAGTTGCTGCACTTCAATTTCTTGTTCTCTGTCAGTGGAGGAGAAATCCTTCACGACTGAGACAATTTTAATTTTTGTTCCTTTTCTCCACATTAAAAAACGACCCTGGTGTCTAACTCTGTCCCGTGGGGAGGCATTGTAAATAGGAACATGATAGGTCCTGAACTGTTATCTAAGCTTCAGCCTGTTTCATCGATGAAATGTTGCATCCTTCTGCCTGTTCTACAAATACTTTAATGGTGAATGCTCTGACGAACTGCAAACACTTGTACCTCCTCAACGTAACTACCCCCTACAAACCCGACAAGCAACTAAGTCCCACCCCTTTACAGTAGAGATCCCTAGGTGCAAGAAAGCCTTTTACTCCAATAGTGTCTTCCCCAGAACTGCAAGTCTCTGGAAGTCCCTTCCGGGATTCTGCTTTCCCAACTGTACTGATATGCAGAAGTTCAAGTGTAATGTGAACAAACATCTTTCTACTCATCTCCCTTCATAATGCCCCCGCAAATTATGTCCCTGATAGTAGCCCCCTACTTCAAAGTGGCACTGTGCATTGTTTGGGGTGAAAATTGAATTTAAAAAAAAAACAAAAAATAATTAAAAAAATTTTTTTAAATTAAAAAGGATTATTTTAAAATCAATATTATTTTAGATTTAATCCTTTTTAATAAAAAAAAATCTGTTTTAAGTCGAGACTATACCGTTTATTATCGGTGAATGTCCAATCCAAGGAGGTGTTGTGCTGTTGTGTAGTATCTAGGTACGTGCAAAATGGTCGATCTCCAAAATGTATAAAGATTTTAACCCCTCCCTTCACTTATAAATTCCCCAAAACACATTAAAAAAAAAATCAACCAATTTTAATGACATTTCAGTATTTATTAATTAATGATCACAGACCATAAACCCATTTTTTTTTTTTTTTTTAATCTTAGTAAAAATATATATTTTATGTAAAGAAAACACATTTACTCAAATTATAGTTTTAAGTACTGAAAAAAAAAAAATTACGAATGAAATTGTTTAAAATTTATTGTTTTGGGCTCAAATCGAGTTATTAAGTTAGATCCATGTTCAAGGTACCTATATCTAAAATTTCAAGTGTGTAGACCCCAAATTCTTGGAGGAGTTTGGTAGAGTTCTCAAAGGTCAAATCGTTGAACTTTGACCCCTTAACAGACAAATTTCTGGCCGAAAACCGATCGCATAGATTTTCCCAAATCTCAGTACCCTGTATATCAAATTTCGAGTCTGTAGACTGAAAACAGTTATTGCAAAGGAAAATGTACACAGACAGACAGACAGACAGAAAGTTTCACTTTTATAGATATATAGATTAATAAAGAATCGTTTTAGCTTATTTTTTAATTGAAGAATAAATCGAATAATGTAACTGCTAAAATTGAACAGCATTTTACAAACGTTTTATAAGGAAACCCATTGCTAAAAACAAAGGTCATCAATAATTTCAGAGGAAAAAAAAAATTATACAAAGTTAAGTATGAAACTTTTTTTTAAAGAAATTCTCACTTCTGTATACTCAAAAATAAATTATTTAAACGAAATTGTACTTTTGTGAAAGTAAGCGGGATTTGTGATTACATTTTAAGAGAGCTTTCTTTATGCCGTAAATCGCCTTTTTTTGGTATTTGTTTATTATGCAATTTTTAGTTTAGAAAAGTATGTACATTTTCTTTGATTCGGTATCTAAAGATTTTAAATTTACTAATTATCGCTGGAATAGTTTCAGAAAACTGATAATTATTTTTGCTGGAATTATTAAAGTTGATTTATTCGAACTTAATATTCGAACAATTTTTTTTCTCCAAATTTTCCACTGTAATTTTACGTAAATATATACATTTTCTCCTTCTAGATACAACTTTGGCCTAATGTCTTTCAAACAAAATTTAAACGTAAGAGAAAAAAAACTCATTGATAAGCCGGTTTTAAAAAGCATACTGGGTTTTTTTGTTTTTTTTACGGTCATTATTACCCATGCCTACTAGTATCCCGTTCTGTTAGGAGATCCTCCTTCTATGCATTACCCCCCCCCCCACTTTTAGGAGGGTTAGTATAGTATATGATGTTCATTCGTCATGATACAATCTAGCAAGATCTTTGCAAGTATATATTTAATATATACTTTATATATATATTTGTTTCATATATTATTAATGAAACAATTACGCCCGACACGATGTTTACGTGAAAATGATTTCGAAGCACTTGAATTTGTTCCTTTTATTTTTATTTATTTTGCCTCCTCACGGAGCAAAGTTAGACACAAGGTCAGTTATTAATATGGGGGAAATCCAGCTCAACAAAGAGGCATTCTGGATTAGAACATTGAACAAAAATAAGAATTTCCTTAGTCTAGAAAGAATTCTCCTTGACCGAGGATAGAATAGTATGTGTAACATCAGAACAGATACTACATTTGGATGCGATGATAGCCTTTTTGCTAGAAACAAAGTTCATGGTCTAAAAAAAAAAAAAGTCAAGTATCATGATTCATTTGTGCTACTAAACGAAATTAAAAAGACAATGGATTTTTTTTTTTTACGCAAAAACAGAACTTCAAAAGGTCGAAAAAACAAATATGCAACAAATAAATATTATTTAAAGATGTTACTCTTCTATCTAACTTGATAAGTTTTTTTGTTTTTTTTTGCGTTATTTCCGGAATACCCCCCCCCCCCAATCTCGGGTCCCTGTTGAGTTTTAAAAAAAGATTGCCCATAAGCCTTGCACAAAGACTCTGGATAACCGTTCAAAAATCGAACATTGAACAAAATACTGGTAGAATTTTCACACGATTGGTAGCATTTATTGTAGGTTTTGTTTAATTTATTTATTTTTTTTTTCTTTAGCGATTATGAAGAGTTCTCGTGCAGAGCTTATGGGCAGCCATTTTTGTTTTCGTTCTAACTGAATAGACTCTATTCAATAGAGTGTACAGAACTAAGTTTGCTTTAAAAACGCTTTAAAATAAGTGAAAACATAAAGTTATCCTATTAGGTAGAAGAATAACTATCTTGACTTTGGTAATATTTATTTGTTTCACGTTAGCTTTTTCACCTCCCTCCTTTTTGTTGCTCAGTTACAGTAAAAATACCCAAACTTTCTCCTAAGTGAAGTTATATTGACAGACAACAGACTTTAATTTTATTTAACCTTTTAAATAGGTAACGATTACTAGGAATTAACTGTAATTAATTGATATTAAATCGTTTTAATTGGATTATAATATTGAATAAACGCAATAGAATGGGATGAACTGAAAAAAAAAAAAAAAAAAAAAACACGGTGCTAGTGCACTTACTGATCCGCGCTATTTTTAAATCGTATTTCCAAGTTTAATTAAAGTTTTATGTTTTTTTTTTATTCACTCGTAACGTTAAAGTATAGAATAGGTACAAACAAAACACCCCCTCATGTTAAGAATGGATTTTTAAATAATAACGTTATTATTTCAGCACGGATCATTAAGTGCAAAACTATTCACAATTTATTGCTAGTGTGTTTTCGGTACTAGTGCACCTGCACTTATTGTTCAGTGCTGAAATAACGTTATTTAGAAAGCCATTCTTAACATGGGGAGGGTGTTTTGTACATATTCTGTACTTTAACCTTACAATTTAATAAAAACAGATATCATTAAACTTTAATTAAACTTGAAAATACTATTTTAAAATTAGCAGAAATATACCTATTAAGTACAATACGTACATATGAAATAAGTTTTACATATAATCTTCAGAAATAGCCACCGACAAAAAAAAATAAATAAAAGTCAATAAAATTAAGGATTATCACCATTATTAAATGACCTAGTTAAACGGCTAAAATAGTTTAAAGTGATAGTATTCTGAAGGTGAGAGTTAAAGGTTCAATCATTACTAATGATGGTAATAACTAATAACAAATTAAACGCTAACCAAATGAGAATATATTCCTGTAGATTAAATAAAGGGCGAAATTCGAAAATAAATGTACCATAAGAAGGTCGAAGATTACATCGACCGAAATGTTGTGAATAATAATCACTAAATAGAGATTTGTATTTTGTCAGTTTGTGTCTAAAAGCTTTTTGTTTAAAACAAACTGACAAAATGCATAAAGTTCACGTGATATTTCTGCGCACAAAAACCGGTGCTTTTTCAAGACGACAAATCGATTTTTTTTAAATATGTCCTTTTAAGTAAAAACAATATTACTTAATTGTCATGTCGAAAATACTAATATATCCTAAAATTACGAAAATTCATCGAAGAGAAAGTTATTGAGTTAAAACATAATTTTGACGGAAAATTGGGGAAAATTGTATTTTTTTTTTGCAGATGTTTTAGAGTAGACAGTGAAGATTGCAGAAACAAGGAACAATTCAGAAAGCATATTTTAGATTTCATCGTCCAACATGTGTAGCCGATATCAAGACTTTTTTTTTTACTAAAAACACAATAGCATTGTGTTCTACTCCATGAATTTTCGTAATTTTTGGATAGATTACTATTTTCGACATGACAATTCAGCAAGTAATATTGTTTTTACTTAAAACGACATTGAAAAAAAAAAATCAATCCATTATTTTTATTTATTTTTTTTTTTTTGTATAAGCACCCAAAAATATTTCTACACACAAAACTAAATAAATTTGTTGTTTTGTGGCGCGAAACCAACAATTACACGCATTTTTAATATGAGTACAATAGGTTCATCGCCTTAAATTTGTTATGAAACCGTCTTCCGACCAGATAGTCGGGGTCCATTTTACCAGATATTTACAAAGTGAATAGAACCCTCCTCGTGAGTACAAAGTCTTTTTATTTTAAATCTTGTAGCGCACTCTGCTTGCATTATAATGTGTGAATTTGTGATTACCTGCCTTCTCACTGCGGTAGTTTGACATAAGGCCAGTTTATTCGTAGAATATCCTCCCTCTCCAAAGGTGGCATTTTGGACGGGTGGAATACTGGCAATGAACGAACGACCCTGTCAGCACTTCCAAGTGAGGGGTTATCAGACGAACCGTAATAGCCCCTTCTTCCTCTCTCCCAGAGTACCTAGACTGGGAGGATGACCTCCGGAGGCAAACCGTAACAGATAATACACTTTGATCTCGGCCAGAAAGGTCGAGTAGGTGTGATAAAGAGTGGGTTTCACACTACAATAAAATGATTTCTAGATTTTTCCATCTTGAAAAAAATTACTACTAAAACCAACCTGAAGACACTATATATATATATATATATATATATATATATATATATATATATGATAAATAAACCCGTTAAAAGAAAAAAATGCACATGAATCACTCCTAAACTAGTCGATCATCATCGAATTTAGAACACTTGTTAGGTGTAAGAATGGGTAATGTATACTATATTTAGTTTAATTTCCCTGTTTAAGAGATGGAAGAAAATTCAAATACCTGATTTTTTTTTTATTTGGCATTAGGGATGAGTCGTCAATTAATAAATATTATCGAAATGTCACTTTCTTTCATGTTTTAAAAGGTTTTTAGGGGACATATGGGCCCAATCTCCCACTTCAAATTTTAAATACTTTAGATTTTAATTAAATTTGATCCATATTCATTAAAAACTTAACCAAATTTCCCTGAATTTCAACTTGAGACCCCTTATGTTTAGATCTTAGTTTCTTATTGTTTTTTTTTTCTAGAATGAAAAACATCTAATCGATTTTGATCGAAATGAGAATAATGATTGACAATCATTCATTGTACTTATTTACTATGCCTCCCCACGGGACAGAGTTAGACACCAGGGTCGTTTTTTAACGTGGAGAAAAGGTACAAAAATAAAAATTGTCTCAGTCGTGAAGGATTTCTCCTCCACCGAAAGAGAACAAGAAATAGAAGTGCAGTATCTGAAGAACAGATGGTATTTATTTGCTCCCCCACTGAGCAAATTAGGCACAAGGCCGTTTTTAATGTGAGGTAAAAACCAGCTCCCCTAAAAGGGGTCACTCTGGTTACCAAAAATAATAATTGTCCCAGTATAGAGGGTTTCCCCTCCATTGACTGGTACAAATTATCTTAAGTGCAGTATCTGCCGGAACAGATACTACACTTTGATCTTGTCCCGAAGACCAAGAAAATTCATTCATTGTAGATATCAGGTTTCGCAGTATTAAATCTTGATTTCAATTCTTGTAAAGGGAATATTAATGTTGCGCAAAAATATGTTCAGGAAATTAATTTTGCCCATCCTGAGACTGGTATTTATTTAGGTCACACACACACACACACACACACACACACGAAAATGAAGTTGTTTTAATCTTAAGTGAAAGCTTTTGATAGTTTCATCGTAGGGAAAGTGGAACACATTTCATAACATTTCTCAAAGGATTGTGACAAATCGATTTCTTATTATAAATGACAAAATAATACAAGTTCATTAATTTATTAAGTTTAATTAATGAAATAAATTGACTTAATTAAATTGAGATGACTTTTATGTTGAAAATAACAGATCATAATAATAGAACTAGTTTGATTTAGAGTAACTAAGTGACATTTAAAATAAGTAACCGTCTTATATATGTGTGTAGTCTTGGATATGACCTTAAACTATATCAAGTGGTAAGGCCACAACTTGCGGGCTTTGTGGAGGGTGGAGCCACCCTTTAATTACCATTGCTCCCAGGTCCACTCTGACCCGGAGTGGTAGTACCTGTTAGGGTCCCAACTATGGGTTAAATAGAAACCGACTTGAAAACAACAAATATATTCTATTAAAAAATTTTTCTTTATAATCTTTGGATTCCGCATTAAATAACCCGAAAAGGTTTGATATGCCGTAAAAACAAAAACAACCAAACCTATATGTGTGTGTGTGTTTTTTTTTCAATAAAATTGGACTGTCGTGTGTACTCGTTTTTTCGTATCTACATGGCCTTATTTTTAATTATCAAACAAATAACAAAATAATTTCATTATGAAATTAAATCCATCAGAATGCATTTCCATTTCTTACAAGCCAGCCATTTTAATCTTGTGTTAATAGTTAAAACAAAGAACGAATTACTTCTAGATCTTTCGAATCGAAAAAGATTTAAGCTGTCAAATATCATTTTGATAGGTTTTAAAATCTTTTAAAAATATTGAAATGCCCATATTTTTAAATAGAAATTGCTCCAGATGAAGCCACTTGATATAAAGAGGTAAATACTAATAATTTAAAAAAATACTACTTCAAGGTCAAAAACTAACCAACAATAAATTTTATATGGATACTTCAATCCAGAAAACAGCAATTCTTCCCTCTTTGTCAGAAACATCGCTCATGGAATGTGAGGATTAAAGGACAAAACAAGGAAACGAGATTTACAAAGTTTTGGAAGTTGTTTACATCCAATAAATAAATACGGTATTTTTTTTTTTTTACGATCTGCCCTAGCATAGTATAAACACCCCAACCTCCTCATATTAAGAAGGGCTTTCGAGTTTAGGGCTGTTTATTCCGAAAGCCGTTCTTAACATAGGGAGGTTAGGGGTGGTTATACTACGTTGGGATAAGTCGTAAAAAAATACCATAAATACAAACAATTGGGTACAATTAAATTAAATACTAAACAATACTGTAATAATTAAATTAACGCAAGATAAAGTTAATGATAATAAAATTCATATCTAAAGCTAAAAAGTCCCGAAAAGAAGGGGGGGGACTAAGTGGACTTTGAGATTGTTAAGATTTGGCGGGTAATCATTTTAATTAAACTTAAAACTATATTCTATCCACATATTTTCAAATATTGTCTAGTCCCTCTAACCCCCCAGGACTACACAATGGGACCAACTTCATTTAATAGAAGATTTAGATATAATTGTCTTTTGGGGAAGATGAAGCTTACAAATAATAAAAGATGTAATGGAGAAATGGAGAGGTTGAGTGCTCTTTCTTGGCAAATAATGATATGGTGGTTTGAGGAAAAGCAGGAGAAAAACGAGGTGAATTTCGTTAAAAATTTAATACGAAAATGGAAAATAATTTGATAGACTCAAAAAATTAAACGTATTAATAATCGCTAAACACAAAAAAATTTATTCCGAATAATAATAATAATAATAATAATAATAATAATAAAGAGCTTTTATTTCTTAGGAGAAGGCTAATTAAAAAGGCCAAGTTCTAATAATCAGGTTAAATTAATATTTAATTAGAAAATTATATCCTAAAATATTATAAAGTTATACACATATAAAGGGATATATTTTTAAATATGTCTAATGTAGGGTCTTAGTTATAATAAAATAAAAATAAAAATTAAAAAAATGTGTACGTTTTCAGCGTCCCAAATTCTCGGTTCAAAAGACGCCATTCTATTTGTAAGATACGATTGTTTAAAATCGCAAATTTAAGTTTTTACAAATTTAAAAGGCGAATCCTTAAATATTCGACAAAACAAAACAAAAAACAATTTTCTTTTAATGTACATCCACTAAACGTGACTAAGCATGTTTATAATTTCTCTTTATTCTCTTCCCTGTAGTTTTAGTCGTGTACGGTTACGGCGTCCCAAATTCTCCTTTCAAAAATACCTCGTTTCTATAATTGTAGATTAAAAAAAAAAAAAAAATGCATTGTAATTTTAAAAATATGCATAAAATATTTAATTTGATATAGATTTTTTTAAAGAGAATGTAGTACTTTGAAATATATATTCTACGAAGTTTTAAATTTGGATATATTTCCATTTTTAAGAGTTTATGTTACTTACGAGCCCCCTCCCCTTTCATTATTGAGGATTTTTGATTTTAATATTAAAAAGAAAATAGCAAAGCAGAATACGAAGTTCTTTTGAAAAGAAATCACTATTCAATTACATCTTTATGAATATATTTACTTTCTTAACGTTATAAATCGTTGATGTAATTAAAAAAAAAAAAATTAATGTCTCTTGAAAACGTCGTAAACCATTTGTGATAACACAAGTTTTAGTATTGGTTTTTAAATGATTTTTCCTTAGACTTATTAAATTTCATAGGACATTAAATTATCAAAAAAAAAAAAGCGTAGATTGAAAAAGATTAAGATACAGTTAAGTAAATAAAACTAAAAAGGGTTCTTTTGCATATAAGTTCATCGAGTGCATGCATGCTATATTTTATTATTTGTAATGAAAATAAAATTTTTAAAAAAGACTTGTATTAAAAAAAAAAAGTCCTTTTAAGAATAATAAAAAAAACTTATTCAATAGAAAATAAGTATAGTAACCCCCCCCCCCCCCCGCTCAAGAAAAGAGATTAAGGGATTGTATATAGATTTTTTGGAGGGAACATCAAGTCATGAAGAAAAGGGGAAAAAGGGGGGGGGGCTATGAATTTAGAAAATACAATTCATCCATCATATATATATATATATATATATATATATATATATATATAACATTTATCGTGACATTTTACATTACAATTATCTTATATACAAACTTTAAGAAAAAAACAAAAGAATCACATAGAAAATACGAATATAATGGATCAATTTCTAAATATTTCATCAGATAGGTCAACAAATACGTTTTCGGTGTAAATTTTATTCTTTTATTACTCCTAAATTAATCCAACTTATTCTCAGAATCATCAACACTTATATTAGAAAAAAAATCTAAAGTTGAGCCTCCTTTTTTTATTTATTAATTCCTTTTTATTTAGGAGAAGAAAATAGGATAAAACAAATTAAATCGCTATATTTTTACAGCCATAAAAGGTGGCAAACACAACATATTTTATAAAAACAAAAAACTATGCGCAAATGTTCAAAGAATTGGATAAATAATTAGGGGTTAAGTTCATCTGGCTGTATTATTATGAAATATACAAACGAAACGGTTTAAAGGACATTTTAGAGGACCAGTTTGATATTTGACAATATACAGCAAAAAATGCATTCTTTAAAATTGTGTTGTGAAATGTACAAAGTAGATAACATTTGTATGCAAGCAACGCATGTAAATATAAATAGCAAGTGGATGTATAAGTGGAATCGAATGTGGACATTATGTATATAGATAAAAGAGTGTGCATATATATATGCGTGTGTTTGCATATTAAACACGTATATATGCAAAGATTGCATGGAAATATGCAAGAAATATACGTTGTGTAAATGCGTGCATATGTACATCTGTGTGTGTATATGTATATTATATACATATATATATATATATGCACACACACACATGTGCAAGGAATGTACATGTATATATGTGCAAGCAATGTGTATACGAGTGTGTGTGTATGTGTATGAAAGGAATATATGTACAATTGTGTGCGTGTGTACGTGTATGGGATGAATATATAAAATTTTGTGTGTGTGTATATATATATATATATATATATATATATATGTATGTATGTATATATATCTAAGGAATATATATAAAATTTTCTGTGCTTATACAAGATATATATACCAATGGCGTGTGTATATATATGCAAGATATATACATATATATATATATATATACACACACACACACACTTGTGCGTGTGCATATATGCAAGATATATATATATATATATATATATAACTACTACATTTACTCACATAAATTTAATATACAAAAGTATAGATTTATGCATAAACTTTAAGTATTTACTTCAAAAGTGCTCAATACGTAGGTAGAGCTAGTTAATAATTTATAAATATATATTCTATACATTACTATATATATATATATACATACAATTTCGGTGTGTATATATGCAACAGATATATATATATACAATTGAGTGTGTGTATATGCCAGATTATATATATATATATATATATATATATATATATACAATTGTGTATGTATATATATGCAAGAGATATATACAATTGTGTATGTATATATATGCAAGAGATATATACAATTGTGTATGTATGTATTTATATATATGCAAGAGATATACATTGGTGTATGTATGTATATATGCAAGAGATATATAATTTGTGTATGTATATATATATGCAAGATACATAATTTGTGTATGTATATATATATGCAAGATATATAATTTGTGTATGTATATATATATGCAAGATATATATAATTTGTGTATGTATATATATATGCAAGAGATATATAATTTGTGTATGTATATATATATGCAAGATATATAATTTGTGTATGTATATATATGCAAGATATATAATTTGTGTATGTATATATATATGCAAGATATATAATTTGTGTATGTATATATATATGAAAGATATATAATTTGTGTATGTATATATATATGCAAGATATATAATTTGTGTATGTATATATATATGCAAGAGATATATATATACATTTGTGTATGTATGTATATATGCAAGATATATAATTTGTGTATGTATGTATATATACATGCTAGATATATAATTTGTGTATGTATATATATATGCAAGATATATAATTTGTGTATGTATATATATATATGCAAGATATATAATTTGTGTATGTATATATATATATGCAAGATATATAATTTGTGTATGTATATATATATGCAAGAGATATATATATACATTTGTGTATGCATATATATATATATGCAAGATATATATATATATATATATATATACATTTTTGTATGTATGTATATATATATATATATATACACTTGTGTATGTATGTATATATATATATATACACACATTTATGTATATATATATATGCAAGATATATATATATATATACACATGTGTATGTATGTATATATACACACATTTGTGTATATATATATATATATGCAAGATATATATATATATATATATATATATATACATTTCTGTATATATATATATATGCAAGATATATATAAATATATATATATATATTTATATATACATTT
>NC_136518.1:74443504-74496004 GCF_053919585.1 Euprymna scolopes | reverse complement strand
ATTGTATATATATATATATTTATATATATATATATATATATATATATATATGCAAGAGATATATTTACATTTGTATATATATGTATATATATATGCAAGAGATATATTTACATATATAGATATATATATATAAAGATAAAGATATATATATATATACATTTGTGCATATGTATCTGCAAGAGATATATATACAAGGAATATATATACATTTCTCCGTGTTGTGTGTATATATCCATATATATATATGTATATGCAAGGAATATACATAATTGTATATACACTTGTGTGTGTGTGTGTGTGTGTGTATGCCAGGAATATATATAATTGTATGTATATATCTGCATGCAAGGAACATATATACAATTGTGTGTGTGTGTGTAAGGACAATATATACAATTGTGTATATATATATATATATATATATATATATATATGTGTGTGTGTATATATGCAAGGAATATATATGTATAAACACGATTATATATATATATTCAAGGAATATATATAAAATTGTATATACATATCCCTATGCAAAAAATAGAAATACCATTGTGTATATATTTATATATATGAGCAAGGAATATATATTTCTTATCAATTTGTTCAAGCAGAAATCTTTTTAAGATTCTGACTGGCCTTTTAAGTGCAATTGTTTTAATCTCTTGCACTTGGTTCACCAGGTATATTTGCCAGTTAGTTTTTAAATTCTATGTGTGCTATATGTGCAAGGAATATATATGTATGTGTGTATATATGTGCAAGGAATATATATGTATGTGTGCATATATGTGCAAGGAATATATATATATGTATGTGTGTATATATGTGCAAGGAATATATCTGTATATATGTATGTATGTGTGCATATATGTGCAAGGAATATATATGTATATATGTATGTATGTGTGCATATATGTGCAAGGAATATATATGTATATATGTATGTATGTGTGCATATATGTGCAAGGAATATATATGTATGTGTGTGTGTGTATATATGTGCAAGGAATATATATGTATGTGTGTGTGTATATATGTGCAAGGAATATATATGTATGTGTGTATATATGTGCAAGGAATATATATATATATATGTATGTGTGCATATATGTTCAAGGAATATATATGTATATATGTATATATGTGCAAGGAATATATATATATGTGTGTATATATGTGCAAGGAATATATATGTATATATATATATGTATGTGTGCATATATGTGCAAGGAATATATATGTATATATGTATGTATGTGTGCATATATGTGCAAGGAATATATATATATGTATCCATATATGTGCAAGGAATATATATGTATATATGTATGTGCGCATATATATGTATGTGCATATATGTGCAAGAATATATATATATATATATATATATATATATATATGTGTGTGTGTGTGCGTGCATATGTACAAGGAACATATATATATAGGCGTGCATATACCTGCTAGGAATATATATATATATGTGCATGCACATTTGCAAAACATATATATATATGAGTGTGTGTATGTGCATATGTGTGTAAGGAATATAATTATCTCTGTGTGTGAATATAATTATCTATGTGTGTGCAAGAAATATATATATATATATGTGTGTATGTGCAAGGTGTACATACACGAGCGATATATAAATATATGTATGTATTAGTGCTAAGAATATACATGTGTGTGTGTACATGTACAAGGAATATACATGTTTTTGTTTGTATATATGTGCATAGAATATACATATATGCAAGAAATATACGTGTCTATGTGTATGTATATATGTCCAAGAAATATATGTGTGTGTATATATGTCAAGAAATATATGTGTGTGTATATATAAGAATATACATGTGTGTGTACATGTACAAGGAATATACATGTTTTTGTGTGTATATATGTGCATAGAATGTACATATATGCAAGAAATATACGTGTCTATGTGTATGTGCGTGTGTATATATGTCCAAGAAATATATATGTGTGTGTATATATATGTCAAGCAAGATATGTGTGTGTATATATGTTCAAGAACTATGTGTGTGTGTATATATGTCCAAGAAATGTGTGTGTGTGTGTGTATATATATCTCCAAGAAATGTGTGTGTGTGTGTGTGTGTGTGTGTGTGTGTGTATATATATGTCCAAGAAATATGTGTGTGTGTGTATATGTCCAAGAAATATATGTGTGTGTGCATATAGGTATAAGAAATCTATATGCGTGCATATAGGTATAAAAAATGTGCGTATATATGCATGTGCAAGGAAAATCTATATTTTAGGTAGAAATTATATACATGCAAGGTATACATATGCCTATGTATATATACGTGAAGGTTATATAAATATGTTCATTTGTGTATACAATGGAATGTATGTGTGTAAGGTATATATATACTTGTGTGTATAATGGAATATATACACGTGCATATATACAAACATTGGAATATATACATGTGTGTATGCATATATGCAAGGAATATATATGTGCTTACATAAATGCAAGGTGCATATATATATATATATATATATATATATATTATATGCAAAGAAAAACGCATGCGTGTGCAAGAATTCATGTAATAAAAGATAGTTTTGAATAAATGTTTACAGACAACTTGTTAGGGTATAACTTATTTTTATATAAATTCATGATTGTAACTACTTTCAAGTAAACAATGCTTATATATATATATATATATATATATATATATATATATATATATATATATATATATATATATATATATAACTGCAAGGAATATATACGTGTTTACATAAATGCACGGTATATATACATGTATTTACATAAATGCAAGGGATATATACATGTATTTACATAAATGCAAGGGATATATACATGTATTTACATAAATGCAAGGGATATATACATGTATTTACATAAATCCAAGGGATATATACAATACATGTATTTACATAAATCCAAGGGATATATACATGTATTTACATAAATCCAAGGTATATATACATGTATTTACATAAATGCAAGTATATATACAATAATACATGTATTTACATAAATGCAACGTATATATATATATATATTATATACAAAGAAAACGCATGCATCTCCAAGAATTCATGTGATAAATTATAGTTTTGAATGTTTGCAGACAACTTATTAGGATTTATAACTTATTTTTATATAATAAATTCACGATTGTGAGTGCTCCAATCATGTAATTGTGATTAAATATTCATTTTTACTGGTGATTATTTTAACCATTATTAATGTGTCAACTATTTTGGCGTTTTCAATAATTTGTCATGTCAGTCCGGTACATTGGGGAAATCATGGACCGGAATTGACTGCAGTTTCCTGGATCTTCAGATAGATAAATGGACTGAAAATGTAATTACTTATGTTATCGACCTGAAATCATAACGTTATCATTTAGAAAGCCATTCTTAACATGAGGGGAGGGTGTTTTGTAACTTTCTGTACTTGCACTTAACAATATTTAATAATAAAAGACCACAAACGATGAAAATACTATTTAAAATAACACGGTAACATGATGCATAAATGAATCATTCAAATTTATTTTGAATCGAGATAGATATTTTTGGTGCTTGTGCACTTTTGTTACCGCGCTATATTTTTTTAATAGTATTTTCAAATTAAATTCAAGTTTTACGATATCTTTATTATTATTATTATTATTATTATGATCATCATTAAATTGTTAGGTGAAAGTACAGAATAATTACATAGCACCCTTCCTTCCCCATGTTAAGAATGGTTTTCTAAATAACGTTATCATTTCAACACGGTAACAAAAGTGCATAAGTACCGATATTTCTTTTTAAACATTAATAACAACATTATTATAAGAACATTCATCTCATACATATAATTAAACCAATGTCTCAGTATATCTGTAGGGTCACGCCAAATACAGTTTAATGTTGATTATTATATACACTATTTCAAAAGTGCTCATTACTATAAAGCAGAGCAACAGAGCAACACATACAATAAAATATCTATATGTCCTTGAATCGACATGACAGTGTGCCAATCTTATGGACGAATAGATTATCCGGTATTTATTTAACGTGTGCTCGCTCAACATAGGCCAGAGAGCATTGTTTTGAATTAAACATTTTGATTTGATATTTGACATACGCACATTATATATGGAAAAGTTGAACTAATATATCTATAATACACACACACATATATATATACATGTGTGTGTGTGTGTGTGTGTGTGTAAAATACATCTAAGGGAGAAAAAAATAACATACATAGAAATCTGTGACTTCTTTGCTGATTTGATCATCCAGAAGAACATATATATACTATTATATGGGGAGTATTAAAATAAGTGCATTATATATATATATATATATATATATATATATATATATATATATATATATATATATATATATATATATATATACTTTTCTACACTGGCATGACAATGCTTTGATCTTTAGTTATTAATAACTAAGATCTCATCGGGCAAAAAAGGTCTTTTTCTTTAGGTGTACATATTGGAACAGGTTCAAATCTTATGACCAACAGAAATTGTTACCCACACTGATGATTGTGTAAGCATGAAATACTAGTGTTTGCAGATAAAAATGATATATATATATATATATATATATATATATATATATATATATATATATATATATATAAACACCTAGAGAAAATAACTTGTGAAACAGTAAACACTTAAAGAAATAACTGGTGAGACCTTAGTCAACTACAGATTGAAACATTGTCATGCTTTGTTTTAGAATTTAGGGTTTAATTTGTGTATTCGCCTTTTGCTGCAGTAACTCGTTATTGGATTTTACAGTGTCAATATAGGCAGCCATTGGGTCCGATGTATACATCTCTGAAAATTAAGATAGAAGAATGCAAGTAAGTAGGGTTTTTTTTTTTGTTGTTGTTTTTGTTTTGTTTTGTTTTTTACTTACCTCTAAATCTTCCAGTGTTTTGAAACTGATAATAGCAAATCCATCGATAATATCCTCGTCGAAGGAGTTGGAGCTCGTCCGGCTCCTCCGACGTCGCGGCGGTGGCGGTGCGGCCGGCGGCTTCGACCGTCCCTTGGCGTTGGTGGTATCCTCCTTGCTGGTACGCGGAGGGGATTCGAACTCGCCGTCGTCATCCTCATCATCGTCGCCGCTTCCCACCATCATCGTTCGGGGTTTCTCCTGGAACTGCTGAGCCCTCACAAGGCGGCGGCGCCGGTTTCTTTGGTGGCGGAGTTGTTTCGGAGACTCGCTTGATTCCATTTAATAACAAAACCAATTTTTAAAGAAACCTTTTTCCTTTTTAAATAGATCACAACAAATATATATATATATAAATATATCTATCTTCCCATGAATATAGATGTATATTTATACTATATATACATATACAGAGACAAAGCTCTCTATCTATCTATATATAAATACATAGATAAATCAAATTGGATTTTGATTGGGCGGACAGAAATAAAAATAATATACATATATATTATTTCAAATATATATATTTTTTTCTCTCTTTAGAAATGAGGTGGGGTGGGAGGAAGGAGATCAAATTTAAAAATACAATTTTTTTTAAGGGGGGAAACTTTTTCTTTTTTTTTTAATTCTTTTTGTGTTGTAAACTTTTATCCTTACAACTTCTTTCTCTCTCTCACTCACTCACTCACATCTATCTATCTACCTTCCACTCTCTCTCTTTCTCCCTCTCCCTTTCACACACCTTCATTCTCTTTTCATGCCGCTACTACAACAACAACAACAACAACGACGACCAGAGAAAGTATGATCGGATTTTCGTTGCAGCTTCGACATGAATGAAATTTAATACATATCTCTCTATATATGCAAATATATATATATAAATTTATATATATATAGATACATCTATACAAAAAACGGTTTAAAGGGGTGGAGGGGGAGAAAAGGAAAATTTTCAAAAAAAAAAAAAAAAAAAAAGAAAAGAAAAAAAATTGGGGGAGGGAAAAAACACAAAATAATAATAAATCCTTCGTCGTTTTCTTCTTTTTTTTATGTATATAAACACATAAGTACTCCGTTGTAGTAGAAGTAATCCTTTTTCTGGCACATATAGATTTAATCCTTGTCTAGGCTCTCTCCTCTTTGTTTTAATTTCTTCTTTTTCGGGTTTAGCATCCAAAAAATGAAAAACAAAACAAACAAAAAAGGAGCAAGAATAGCAGTATTATTGATGATGATGGTAGTAGTAATAATAATACTAATTATTAATAATATTATTAATAATAGTAATAAAATCCAGGCTCCTCCCGAGGAGCGGAGGTACACGCGTCGTAGTGCGTGTGAGCGACAGCCTCGAATGGCGGCTAGGAGACGAATACCAACCAATATGGCCGACGCACAACGCAATTAAGCTCAACATATGTTCTTCCGCGGGCGGCGCTCCTCCCCTTCACAAACTCCCTCTCTTGTTAACAATTGCTGATAGCCTTCACCCTCTCTCAATGACCCATATATGAACCACCCTGTCTCAAGCACTACGCGTCTCCCGCTTGCTCTCCTTTCTGTCGCTCTATTTAACCCCTCCGTCTAATAGCTTCTTCTATTGACGTCCCCCTCTGTCTATTATCCAAATAACGTCACCCGCTTGCTACTTTTACTCTTTCTTTTCTTACTTTCTTCTCATTTTTTTTTGTGTTTTTTATTTGTTTTTTATCTCTCGGTTTGTATTCCTCCCCTTCTCCGAACCCTTTTTATCGTTTTGCACCCTCTTTATAAAAGGATCACTCTCTTTAAAACTCCCCCTCCGTTCGAAAACCATATCTATTGCTTTCACTACATTTTTAAAAATTATTTTTAATTGTATAACCCTTCAAAATTATTACCTTTTTTTCTCTCTCTCTCTTTTAATCTGTTATTGCACCCCTCTTTATTATAATGTAATATTTAACTCACCCTCTCTCTATAATCCCTTTCTTTTGACTTTAGACTCTCTTCTAAGTTTTTACTCTCTCTCCCCCCCCTCTCTCTCTCTAATCAGAACTTCGCACTCCCGCATTAACTATTATTCTATCTCTCTCTAAGTTTATTTATTTATATATGTAGACAACAGTAAATATTAGTTCCCTAGTTTTACTTATATTTTCTTTTCTTTTTAATTTTATCTACCGTAAATGAATATAACAACTCATCCTGCTGTGTGACCATTTTTTATTTAAACTTAAGTCAGTCATTACTGAAATAGTATTTCAACTCTGTTCAATTTGCAGACGTGAACTAAGAATTTAGATTTCTCCAAAATCTCGGCCAATTTCACAAATATTTTTAGATAAAATTAATTCTTAGTCTTAAATTATGTTTTCCTTTTGAAATAAAATTCTAATTTATTTTTTTAAAGTTGTCAAAATGTTACTTTTAATTCGAATGTTTGAATTATTTGCAGCCATTTTTATTGTTTTTTGTTGTTAATTTTTTAATCAAAAATATTTTTACACCGAACAGAAAAAATACAAAACTTGGCGAAATCCAGCATTTACGATCCCGCAGATTCAGTGCTTATTTACAATTGAACCTATTTTGAAAAAAAGAAAAATATTCAGAAAAATCTTTATATAAAAATAAACTTTATGGTGTATTTACCCATCGCGAAACGAAGATGTCATATTTCAAAAATCACGTTAATTGATCAAGCAGTTTTATTTTTAGCCGAGAAAATCAAATTTTATGAGTAAGCAAAAAGGGACTGTCTCGGGTAATCTTGAAATAATCAATCGTAAAGATCTTACGTTTTTATTGTCTTAGCTTAAAAAAAAATTACTCGATCAATTTACGTGTTATTTTTTATTTTTTATTTTTTTTTGTTTTTTTTTAAATATGACATCTTCGTCCCGTGACGGATACGTATACCATAAAGATTTTTCTGCAATTTAGTTTTTACAAATAGGTTTAATTCGAAATAAGCACCAAATTGACTTTTAACGGCGGGTCCCGTTATACTTGGTCTTTTTGTTTTCCATTATTTTGTAAATTAATTTTAATTTATTCTTTGTATTACTACCCGGACTTAGGGTTAGTGGTAAGGCTGAAGTAGGGCATGTATTTTTGGTACCTGTAAGGAATGGGAACTCAAAGAATTTCAGTTCTGATGAAGTCAGTCCTAGAAATTGTCAAAACAATTAAAACGATATAAATGCAGATGGGCCGCAAGGGTCGGTCCTGAAATCTTTATTATTTATTCATAAATAATCTTCCTGATAAAATTGCCTCCGAGATGGATATATTTGATGATGACATCATGCTCTCTATAACAGACACAAGGGAAAAATGAATAAAGACATATCTAAGGAAATAGCTGAAACCTTAGAGGAAGACCGTCAGTTTGTAGTAGAACGGGGGACGTAAATGGATGGTAACATTTAATGCTACTAAGATTAAGCTTCTTTCCTGTAACAATTACAAGAATTTTTTTTAACCACTGATTGACATGACTATTAATATGCTATCTGAAAGCTCATCATTTAATCTCCTCGGCTTAACATTCACAAGCAACATGAATTGAAACAAATACATTGAGGACATTGCCAGTCTTGCTGCAAAGAAAGTGGGCTCTCTCTCTACCATGGCTAGAAAGTTACTCACACCTGAGAATATCCTAGCTCTCTACAAGGCCACCATTCGTCTGTGCCTGGACTATTGTTGCCATATCTGGGTATACTCACGTTGACACCGGTTCCCGTCAGATCACTGAAATTAAGCAACATTGAACCTGGTCATTACTAAAATGGGCGACCAGTTTGGGAATTCCTGGTGCTGTATGTAGGACGTTGAAACCTCCTTGCACGAGTTGCAAAAACCTAACATCGTCATCTCCCCTAATGGGGATATACATGCGACTGGGGACCGCTTGTGAATTTCATACTCCCGTGGAACTTCCTCCTTTGTAGGAAGCTGGTTGAACCCAAAAAGGGTTAGTGCTGTTTCACACACACAAACACACACACACACACACATATCTGGGCTGGTACATCTGCCAATAGTTTCTGGCTTTTAGACAGGGTTAAAAAAAAAAGCGTCTCCAACCAAATAGGTACCGCGCTATCATCCAAACTCTAACCTTTGTCCAATTACCGAAATGCTGCATCCCTTGTTTTTCCGAGTACTTTAATGGAAGGTGCTTGATGAATTCAAGGCACTTGTACTCCCTCAACATAAATACCCCCGATGAACCTGACATGCTTAAAAATCCTACCCCTACACTGTAGATGTTCCTAGATGCCAAAAAGGCTTTTACTCTAATAGTTTGTAGTTTCATCAGTATCTGAAAAAACCCAAACACTTAGTCAAGAACCTTGCATTAAACTCAACCCTATCTGATCAGTGCCACCTACTTCCTGAGTTTCTTCCCAAGACTGAAAATAATCTGCTTGACATCCATCATCTGTTCATAATCACGGGATGAAGATGTCATTTTAAAAATCATGTAAATTGATCAAGTAGTTTTTTTTTGTTTTTTTTTTTAAACTAAGAAAATAAAAATTTAAGATCTTTGCGATTGATGTGAAATCGTTAGCATTACAAGATCTCGCAAGTTTGAATTATTGTTTTCTTATCTGCTCTTGATTATTTCAAGATTACCCGAGACAGTCTTTTACTTCTAGGTCATTAAATCTTGATGCCAGCAAAGCAGCTGGTTTTGACAATATTCTACTCATAGTATTCAAAAAACTGCAACTGGAACTCGTACTCTTTCTTGCGAAGCTGTTACATCGATGCCTAAAGTAGAAATGCTTTCCAACACCTTGAAACCCCAATTAGTTTTAAAATACTGGAGATCGATATTCTGCATCTCAGTACAGACCAATTAGTCTTCTGCGTCATGAGTAAGTTGCTTGAAACCGTGTTAAATAGACAAATTGTCAACCACTTAAGCAAAAACAACCTACTCAGTGACAATATGGTTCTCCTCCACTGATATCTACGGCTGATGTACTGACTGTAATGTCACATAGGATCTGTAAATCTATCAATAGATAGAGCAATAGCTCTTGACATATCAAAGATATTTGTCAGGGGTTAGCATAAAGATCTACTTCACAAACTCCTTTTTCTCCAATAGGTTTTTACAAGTAGTCGTTGATGGGCAGAAGTTCAAAGCTGAAAGTATCAACACTAGCATGCCTCTCTTCCTTATCTTCATCAATGATCTCCTGAATCACTTTTTAAGTTCATTTGTTGACATACGCACATGACACTACCATCTATGGCAACACTGCAAAGGCCAGCAATCACCAAGATCTCTCTGAGTCTCTCTCCTCATGATGCAAAGGGGCAAAAGGTAGCTTGTGAATTTTAATGCATCCTAAACCTAGCTACTATTTATTTTTATCACCAATGTTCTGATCCCCAATTGGCCCAGTAGATATGAATGGCTTTTTTTCTCAAAAAAGCACCCTGCTTCGACAAGCTTCTGGGACTGACTTTCACTCTTAACCTCAAATCAGTTGCTAAGGTTGCTGAAAAAATGGCTACATCATTCTACAGCTCCAGAAGATATCTCACTCCTGACACAATCTTCTACCTGTATAAGAGCCAGATACATTCTAAAATATAGTACTGTTCTGGGGAGAAACCACTTGGAGTATCCTACCCTGCCTTGACAGAGTTCAAAATCGGCTTTGAAACCTAGTAGGTGATGCCCTTTTCTCCTCCCATCAACCTCTTTCCTACAGAAGAGACATTGCGAGTCTTTACATGGCAAGTGCTAGTCTGAGCTCCAATCTATGGTCCTCCTTCCTACCAAACTTTCACAAAAACACTCGTCTTGCTACTACCAATATCAACAATTTCCCTCACTCTCCGTCTGTGTCTAAACTAAACAGATTCCATCAACAGAGCTTCTTTACTAGAACTGCCCACCTGTAAAACTCTGTACCGCTGGCCTGCTTTCCAGCTGACTACTACACGGTCGTCTTAAAGTCCAATGAAAACAAGTTCTTGTTAAGCCGTCCCCTTACATAGTCAAATTCTATCCGATTTCCATCACTAACAATCACTATGAGGTAGTCTCATTGACCACCATACACTTAGGCTATATCAAGCAATTATGTATACTATTTAAATACAAGATTAACACCTAAATGAAGACATCAAAAGTTTATACAGCAAATCCAGATTATATGCTAAAAAGAAGTAAAACATTTCACTTGGAGCAATGATTATTATAACTATATCAGGTAAGTAGGTACATTATTTTAACAAAGGATGACAATAGTTGTATACATTTCAAATAGGAATACTAAGTGGAAAACATAATTACAAAATTTTAGAGATTATTAAAAAGATAAAATAATTTAAAATGGAAAGAAGTGAAAGAAAATTTAATCAATATATATATATATTTTTTTTTTTTACACGGTGGTCACCACTTATCAAGGCCCGGAAGCCACTCAGGGATAAGGGTTATTGCAAGTACAGTACGTTAGTGTGGAGATTTAATGAAGTGTTTACTTAAGAGGGTGGTTCATTAGGAATTTGTTAACGTTGGACTTGAAGACATCCAAGTTGTAGTCAGGTGGGAAGTAGACAGACTAAACAGAATTCCACAGGCGTGCAGTTCTAAGAAAGAAGCTTTGTTCATGGAATCCACGTTTTGATTTAGGCACAGATAAAGAGTGGGGGAAATTTTTCACAGTGGATTCAGCTAGACGGGTGTTTTTCGTGAAAAATTGACGAGGGGGGACCAGAGATTGGAGTTCAGACGAGCACATGTACATATATACATATATATTAGTGATGGGACGATTCCAATATTTTTCCCCGATTCCGATACAATTTCTGATTCAGATTCTTTATAAATCTCTAAATATTTAACTACTGAGTTGTTATTTGTCCCGATTTCTGTAAAAAAAAAAAAAAAAAAAAAAAAAAAACATGTTGAATATGCAGATATTTTCCTAAACATAAATTTACACTTGTGGAGGATGATCTATAGATTTTAGCTTTTTTGGTATTTTAAAATCAATAAATATTTATTATGTTATCATTATTACCAGCAATGGAAGATTTTGTTTTAAACAAAATCAAATAAAAAAAAAAAAAGAAGACAATTAAAAGAATCATTTTGGCATAGGAAAATAGGCAACTATTTTTCCGATTCCGATACCCACAAATTTGTCAATTTTTTTTTTTTCTTTTTGTCCAATTCCCGCTTCCGGTGAATCGTCCCAACACTAATATATATATATATTGCTAACAAAAACAAATAAACAACATCTACGTAAATCGCGATATATTCAGTAGTCCTGCGTGATAGCCCAGTGGAAGCGGTTTAGGCTTCTTATCATGGGGTCTCGATTTCGAATCTTGCCACTCTGATGAACCATAGATGACAAAACACGTCTCAGTGGATAATTATATTTTAAAAACGATACATATGCCGCTCCCCATTTTGGGTACTAAATTGGTCAAAGGGAAAATTATTCTCAACTCGCATTTAAGTAAAAATGCACTTTCGTATAAATAATTGAATCCCTTTAAAAAGTATTGCTAACAAAAACAAATAAACACACACACACATTATATATATATATATATATATATATATATATATATATATATATATATATAATTTACTTGAAACGTTAATCAATTAGTATATACCATTCGTAATAGATTAAAATAATTTTTGAATATTTGTAGAGGTAAAATATCCAAGCTCAATGATTGTCTTTCGTGAATCTAGAGCATATATAGTGTAATAGAATACTTTGAAAATTTTCAAAGTTCCAGTTGTTTTTGTTGGTAATTTATTCTTTTCTTAAGGCACACATTATAAACAATGAAATAATATTTTATACATCAAGAAAATAAATTACCAACAGAAAAAACTTGAAGTTTTGAAGTTTGCGAACTATTCTATTGCACTAATATATATATATATATATATATATATATATATATATATATATATATATATAATTTCTGTGGAAATCTACTTTATTTCCTTATAATATATACCAATCCTTATTTAAGATGCTCAATATAATTACAGAGCAGTATACAGTGAATGAATGACAAAAGTCTATATTCCAAAGTTCATGATGTTGACCACCTTATAATTTGTTCCTTTTAATTCAGTTTCTTCTGATGAGTTAAGAGCAAAATAGATTCACTAATTGATATAATAATTAAGTGATTGATTTTGTGCTACGAAACAGATACTGTCAAGAATTGTAAGTGTCAACTGAATTAAAGGAATAAATTGTAAGATGGTCAACATCATGAACTTTGGAATATAGACTTTTGTCATATATATATATATATATATAAATTAAAATGAAAGATGAGGAATAAAAGTTATATATAACTTTATTATGTGATCAAAACAATAAGGAAAAGTTAAGAGGAAAATTAAGAAAAAAAAAACTCTTTAGGCCATGGCATTTCGAAGCTGAATGCTTCTTATCAGAAGAGAAGGGCCAGAATTATACAAAATGCAAATATAGAAGAAAAAAAACTGGCTTACTGACATTTAGATCTGAAATGAAAATGAAGGAACAGTATAAAATGGCGAATAATAATTAAAAGTAGGTACAACATATAAGAGTAAATAGGAAGGGTTAGTGTATATGTAGGTAGTCGTACCAAAAAAAAAAAAAAAAAAATACAGGCCACTATGAAATAATAGAGAACACTAAAGGAGAGCCAACAATAGAAGAAGAAAAGAAAAAATAGGGAAGATATCAGAAAAAGTGGAGATACAAGAAAAGGAGACAAAAAAGTGTTCAAAATAAGTTCAAAAATAAAATAATACTTTTCTTTTTAACATTTTTTAAATCCCATTTTTCTCCTCTTTCAGATTGTTTTATTTTCATTTTTTTATTTATTTTTATTCATTTATATATGTATTTCCGTATCCTCTGTTTGCTCTTTCTGTCTCCCCTTATTTTCTCTTCTATCTTCCTATTTTTTCTTTTCTTCTTCTATTGTTGGTTCTTCTTTCATGTTCCCTATTATTTCACAATGGCCTATATAATTTTTAAAAATATTATCTGCATATATACCACCCTTTTTATTTACCCTAATATGTTGCACCTACTTTCAATTATTATTCACCATTTTATCTTGCTCCTTCATCCTCATTTCGTGTCTAAATGTCACTAATCCAGTTTTTTCTATATTTACATTTTGTATAATTCTGGCCTTTCTGCTCTTCTGAAGAGAAGCATTTAGCTTCGAAATGCCTAAAAATGTTTTTTTTTAATTTTCCCCTTAACTTTTCTTTATTTTTCTGATGATACAATAAAATTATATATAATTTTTATTCCTTGCCTTTCATTTTAATTTTATTCCTCTTAATCTTATCTTGATAAGCTTTGCTTTATTCAAGATTTACTCTTTTATAACTAGGACTAGGACAACAGCATATTCTTTTCCTTGTTTTGACTTTCAGATATAAATCCATTGAAATCTTATATGTTTTTATGTGCAGTGATGTGGTTCTCGATTGATTGTGTCTAACTGTGTCAGATATATACTCGAGAGTAAAAAAAATGAAAAGAATATGCTGTTGTCCAAGCCCTATTCTTGACATAATTATATATATATATATATATATATATATATATATATATATATATATATATATATATATATATATATGGCTTCACCCGGAGCAAATACGCATTTCTTTGCTCATCTCGAAAAGGTTCCAACTTTATTAACTACTAGATGGACGCCCGGTCATACAATACGCTTAAACATGATATTTTTTTTATTTATACAGATTGCATATGTATTATTATAGAATCAATCCTCTGTTGATTATTATATATTACAAGGAATAATTTGCCCGGTGGACTAATTTGCAAAAAAAATAAAAATAAAAATAATAGTAATAATGATAATGCCGTTCATCAAATTCCGTCTGTGTTTGTTTACAATATCACATCGGCTGATATTTGGCCTTGATGTTGACTGCCCTAGAAAAATCACTTCTGATGAGCGTTTAGTTTAAAAATATGCAAACGAAGAAATAATTAGCGGCGATTTTAAATCGTACCTCCTTTTTTTCTTTTTTTTTTTGATCGTAAATTGAACTCATTAGTGAAAAAAAATTAAAATAAGATAGTGAGGTACTTCCGGGTTTGAACAGGGGATCATTCGATCTGTAGTAGAATGCTCTACCACTGAGCTATATCCCCAGATGACAATAAATCTGTTTTTTTTTAGAAATGATTTGCTGAGATTTTATTATTTCCCTTAGCCTGTGTAACATGAAATATTCCCCTGTAAAGATTTTTTTTTTTATCTAAAAGCAAGAAAAGACTACTTTTAAGATTGTTTGTTTTTCGATTTTCGGTACTTATCATATGAATTTCGGTACAAAAGATATCTAAGAACACTGCCAGACATATAAATTACCCATGCATGAAATTTGCAAACGATAGGCTCAGTCGTTTCGCAAACTATGAGGAACGCACACGCACACGCACACACACACACACACACACACACACACACACACACACACACACACACAGTGACTTTTCTGAAAGAGTGTAGATATAGATATATGTGTAAAATTATTTTGGTCCTTTACTGATATTTTTATATATAGGTCTCTTTATATACATATATTTTTAATTATTCTTATACCAGCAAAGGACCGAAACAATTACCATTCAAACACGGTAGTGGTTGAATATATAGTTAAATGACAGTTTTAGTCATTTAGAACTGCTTTAAAGCTTCACCGCTTACTCAATTTTTGACCAAATTTCAAACAATTATTACAGTTTATAGATCATCTTCTCAGCAATATTGTAAAAAAAAAATTTCGATTTTCGTTCAGTAGAACAAAAGTTATGATTAATTTTCTGATGTTCAAAATCGTAAAAATATGTAAGGAGGTGAGCGACGCTTTTTATAACTAGTTTCCATAGCAACCACGCGCCTCAGCTACTACTGTTGCTAATACTGTCTCGAAAAGAGGAGTAACAAGTGAAACAGAGAATGAAAGCATGAAAAGGAGATAATTAGAGGGGATTTTATTGAAAGCAGACGAGTGCCATACGTTGTCATCACATGTGTTTATGGGGGCAAAAAAATAAAACTGAAATTAAACAAAAAACAAGTGAATTTATTGCAAGCCTGGAAAAATCTTGGATTGCAATAGAAAAATGCGAGCATGAAAATTAATAATTAAAAAGTAATATGGTTAAGCTTAAACATGGAACAGTAAGGGACTAGTTGTTAAAACTGGAAAAAAAAGGAAAAATATTCTAGTAAAAAATATAATAAATTTATAACTTAAAATATTACAGCATTAAGATTTTTTTTAAAATTCAATTCATAACATTATGTAATCAATTCTTAATGCTGCAATATTTTAAGTTATAAATTTATATTTTTTACTATAATATCTTGTCCTTTTCTTTTCCAGGTTTAACAACTAGTTCTTTATGTTTAAGTTTAACCATATTAATTTTCACGCTCGCATTTTTCTATTGTAATACATACGTATCGTTAATAAAGCTGAAACATAAAAATGTGTGTATTTTAATGATTAAACAAATAAGTAAATTGACACGAAAGAAAATATGTAAAAACTTTTAAACACGTTTTTATTAATTTTTTTTTTTTTTTTTTTTTTAATATATTTTACAAATTTATTTAAAACTAAAAATAGAGAGTCCGGTTTGGAACATTTTCACATCGAGGATAGGTTTTCCCCTGACACTGGTACGGTCGCACTTAGGTTCGCCTCTGCATCTGAATCGCCAATCTGATTCCCACCTACCCCACATAATCTCTGCTACCTATCCATTTCAAAGTATCCAACACTGGTCCCTCAATTAAATAGGCCAACCGAGCGATTGCATACAATATGATGTGGCAATATACTTATTTTGAAAAAAAGCCAAATTTTACGTCAATTGCATTTCAAATCTGAGAGAAATCAACCCTGACAATGCAGCAATGTGTAACAGAAAATACCTGTTGAAGAGACTTGATATCAATAAAGATTCATTTCGTCTCAGAAAGGATTGTACCCCTAACTTTTGTGGTTGAACATTGTTCATTCATTTCGTATGAATCAGATGATTTTTTTTGTTGGCATTCGTTTCCTTGGTGTCTTTCTAGTTACAATTCTTTCTAGAAAGACGCCAAGGAAACGAATGCCAACAAAAAAATCATCTGATTCATACAAAATGAATGAACGATGTTCAACAAAAGTTAGGGGTACAATCCTTTCTGTACCATCTACGGCAACACATCAAAGGCTGTAAATGACAAAGTTCTCTCTGATTCTCTCTCCTCTGATCTCGAGCGCATGGTTCAGTGGGGAAAAATGTGGCTGGTTACCTTTAATGTGTCCAAAACCAAACTCCTATCCTTGCATCATCAACGCTCTGATCCCCATCTGGCATCAATTGTGATGGATGGCTCTCGTCTGGGTGAGGCCCCATATTTTGACAAGCTTCTTGGTTTGACCTTTACTCCTGATCTGAAATGGAACACGTACATCAAGTCTGTTGCCAAGGTCGCTGGAAAGATGGTGGGATCCTTCTATCGCTCCAGAAGATATCTCACTACTGATGCAATTCTCTATCTATATAAAAGCCAAGTACGTCCAAGGATGGAATACTGTTGCCATATCTGGACAGGAGCTGCTAAAAACAGCCTATCCTGCCTTGACAGAGTACAAAATAGACTTCGTGGCTTAGTGGGGGATGCCCTTTTCTCTACCCTGCAACCTCTCTCCCACAGAAGAGACGTTGCGAGCATATCCTTGTTTTATCGTTATTTCCATGGCAGGTGCTTGTCTGAACTCCAATCTCTGGTTCCCCCTCGCCAATCTTTCACGAAAAACACCCATCTAGCCGAATCCACTGTGAAAAATTTCCCCCACTCTATATCTGTGCCTAAATCAAAACGTGGATTCCATGAACAAAGCTTCTTTCTTAGAACTGCACGCCTGTGGAACTCTGTTCCGTCTGCCTGCTTCCCACCGGACTACAATTTGGATGTCTTCAAGTCCAATGTTAACAAATTCCTAATGAACCGCCCCCTTAAGTAAAGACTTCATCAAATCTCCACACTAACGTAATGTACTTGCAATAACCCTTATCCTTGAGTGGCTTCTGGGCCTTGATAAGTGGTGATCACTGTGTAAAAAAAAAAAAAAAAAAAAAAAGACGAAATGAATCTTTAACTTAACTTTGTCTTTCTCGTTACAATTCTTTCTAGAAAGACATCAGGTACTTACGAGGGTAACCACATGAAAGTTGCCAACATGCTAAAGTGAAAGTGTTTCTGTGGAATGAACTGGATTTGAACTTAGCATACACAGGTTGTCAGTTTGTGTCGTTAACCACTTAGCAACAGTCATCACGCTGTTGTTGATGTTGAATTGTTGGACGGATGCAAATGAATTAGTAATTAATTGGTTTATTTCTGAACTGTGTGTGTGTGTGTGTGTTTGCAATAATCAAGACAATAAAATATAAAATAAGGATGTCATATAGTGTATTTCCTTACATGTTACAATTGTTTCATAAATATTTGGACAAATTTAAATATATTCCAAAACGGCTACTCTTCAAACACCAAAATACATTTGTCATGTATCCATAAATATATGTGGGGATGAATATACAAAAGAGTATCGGATGAAACGTTAAAAATATAAGGATTATATAGTGATAATAGATAATAAAAGTTATAAGAGAATAAAATTGATATACAAAATAGATATAAAAAAAAATTAATGCAAAAATATAAAGATCTAAATAGCCAAGTGACACCAAGAAAATTTTTTTTTTGAAAACATGAAAGTACGGCAACTGAGAAAATATACAGTAGGAGAAAGTTCTTGGAGGCAAGGGATGGAGATGTTTTGCAAAGTTTTTATTTAGGTCCTTGTTGCGTGCAAAGCAGTATCGAAATATTTTATAAAAAAATAAATAAATAGAAGTTCCTCTCTGAGAAATGCAGTGTCAGTCCAGCTGAAGATGGTGATTCAAGGAAACATGTTGCTGCTGATGGTGGAGAATTTACAATTTTTTAGGATATTAGAACTGGGACTAGAATATAATTAATGGACATTACCTCACTATTTCAGAAGAGTTTGGAACAACAATTAATTTCAGGATGTCGTTTTTTGTTCCAGGATTCTCATGTCCAGAGTATGTTGGTCTTTGATTGATGATGTAGATAATCCTGATGTCAAATTGCGAAACCCCAAAAAATCCAAATAATTTATTAATAAATTCTGGGAGTAGCTCTTGCTTATATAGAAGCCGATGCCAAAAAAAAAAAAAAAAAATTGGGAAATAAAATGTGACACAGTTCGAGGCTGAAGCAAATGAAATTTGGTGGTAGGACCTGTGCTAAAAATATAGAACTATAGAAATTCAGTAGCTGAATGATAGGAATAAAAAGATGGGGGAGGAGTGGGGTGAACAGAGTGCACTGACTGTCAGTGGTAAGGGGAGTGGATGGATCTTAAAGTTTAGGTCAGTTTAGTTAGTTGTTGAGATTATATTTTTTTCTCTAATTCGAGTGATGCAATTTATATTGGGCTATCTGTCATGGGTAGTAACTGTGGAGATTCTCTATTGTAATTAAAAATATTTGAGGTTAGAGTGGGTCAAATCTATTAAGAATTAATGTTGAAAATTTTTATAAAGAGATGGCCATTATAGGGGTTTATTTGTAGGTGAAGGTTAAATTCTGGAAGGGGGGAAGCCAAGATGATGTTTTCAAATATTAGGATTGAATAGAGGTGGGAGGGGGTGGCGGATACTAATAAATTTAAATTTAGGCTTTAAGTGAAAAAAAATAAAGGGTTTATGTGTCAAAGCTGTCTGGGAGGCATATTGGGGAGAAATTGATAAGTGATGATGAGTATAGGAAGAAGATTGATGAGGATGTTTCGTTACTATTGCATATCAATATAAGTATGGATAGGTTTTGTTGGTGAATAGGTTTAATAAGACAAAGGAGGAGGAGTGTATTCAGGAGTGGTTAGAAAATGTTTTCGTGAAATTTCTATTCTATTGTAAAAATAAATGTTGTGATGGAGAGAGTGACTGGGGTAGAGTACCTATAGCTGAGGTCTAGTGGGATAATAGGGAAAGTAGAGGTTGTATAGATGTGCAGGGTTACTCTAGCAGAATTAGCATAAAAAAGGAGGTTACAATTTGAGATAATGCGTGCGAAACTGGACATGTGAGAGAGGTCAGTCAACCATTTATCACAATAAGAAAATTGTAATTAGGGAGGCAAGAAGGGCTTATGTCAGAGGGTTGATCTAAGGAGTTACAGGTATTATTCCTAGTTTGGCAAAGGTTTATCAGTAGAATTTAAGATATTTCCATATTTAAATTTTGTTTTGTGCCTCAAACTGGATATTATTTCTTATTAAGGATTGACAATATTTAATTTTTCTGGTGCTGTTATAATTGCTGTGGCCTCTGCATTGCAGAGGAGGCAGTACTTTGAACTTGGGCTGTACAATCTAAACTTTCTTAGTATTCTCCATTTTAAGGAGAAAGTTATTTTTTTTTTAACATTCTTATTAAGTTAGAGAGGGTAGTTTTCGTCTTAAGTGCCTCGTTAAAGAACAATTGCAGATAGTTAGATATTCTAGTTTTTATCGGAAGGAAGATAGTCCTACATATGTATGTATTTTTGGGTTGGAGTGTGGTATATTCTGGGGTTCACTGTCTGTAGGAGAATTAGTTGAGTTCAGATGCTCCGAAGCAAATATATATATATATATATATATATATATATATATATATATATATATATATATATAAAGCTCAATGTGCGTGTGTGTGTGTGTGGTCACAAATAGGCTCCTATATGGTTGACTATTTTAAAAACCTGATTACATATAATGATAGAAGATGTATCGAGACACAGGAATGGGTATGTTTGATCTGGCAGAATGGTGGTCTGTGGGGTCTGCGTTCACGCCTGGTCCACAAAGTATGGAAATAAAAAATTTAAAAATTAAAAAAAAAACGTTTACAAGTGTTTTTGATATAGATGTACATAAGAATACTTTGATAAGTATGTTTTAACTTAAATAGGGATGGTATAATAAAATTGTGGGGTCGGCGTTCGTGACTGGCCGCCATAGAATGGAAATAGGCACAAACTTTAATAAAGACTTTTCATATCTATCTGCATAAGTATACTTTGATAATTATGTTTCAGTTTGAAGAAATATGATATAATAAAATTATTGGGTGTTCGTTCGCACCTGTCCTCCATAGAATGGAAATATGTCACAAAGTTTAACAAGGTTTTTTAATATAGGTCCACAGAATATTGTGATAAGTGTTTCAGTGTGAACAGATATGGTATAATAAATTATGGGGTTTATTTATTTTATTTTTACTTTCATCATATTTTGCTTTGGTTTTGATACCTCCAAATCCAACCCAAATTTAGAACCCTTCCTTTTCATAACCTATCATACTTTCATAAATCAAGAGTCCATTTTCTGTAGGCTGTTTTTGAACCCAGTCAACGACGGGTACTTTTGCTAATATATATATATATATATATATATATATATATATATATATTTCACCAAAACAGTGTTTCATGGTCATTAACTGATAACTAAAAACTTAGACCTATTGTGTGTTCAAAAAAGCAAATTGATTCAGCAATTGCAGGAAATTAACTGACAAAATAATTTTCCAATGAAGGATTAAAAAAATGTTTTTTAATAGTTTCAAGTTTAAAAAACTTCCAAGATTATATATATATATATATATATATATATAAATTTCATTTATCCACAAAATGTTATAAGAGAAATTATATTTTATGTGTCGATTTTCCGTAATTACTTCAACAGTGCTCAATACGGGAATAGAGCTAGATAGTAAATTACAAATTATATATATATGAAAATATATTTAAATATATTACACAAAAGCTTTCACATTTCATCCACGTAAGGTAGTGTTTTTTTTTGTTTTTGTTTTTTTTACATGGTAGTCACCACTTATCAAGGCCCAGAAGCCACTCGGGGTAAGGGTTATTGTGTGTACAGTAATCAATGGGATAGCATAGTAGTAATCGTTAGTATTAGAGATTTGATAAAGTGTCTTACTTAAGGGGGGGGGTCAGGAATTTGTTTATGTTGGACTTGAAGAAATACAAGTTGAAGTCAGGAGAGATACAGGGAAGCGGTAGAGAGTTACACAGGCATGCAGTTCTAAGAAAGAAGCTTTGCTCATGGAATCTACGTTTTGATTTTGGTACAGATAAAGAGTGGGGGAAAATTATTGACAGTGGTTTCAGCTAGACGGGTGTTTATCATGAAAGATTGGCGAGGGGGGACCAGAGATTGGAGCTCAGACGAGCACTTGCCATGGAAGTAGCAATAAAACGACAGGCTTGCAACGTTTCTTCTGTAGAAGAAAGGTTGCAAGGAAGAGAAAAGGGCATCCCCCACTAAGCCACAAAGTCTATTTTGTACTCTGTCAAGGCAGGATAGGCTGCTTTTAGCAGCTCCTGCCCATATGTAGCAGCAGTACTCCATCTTTGGACGTACTTGGCTTTTATATAGATAGAGAATTGCATCAGTAGTGAGATATCTTCTGGAGCGGTAGAAGGATCCTCCTAGTTTTCCAGTGACCTTGGCAACAGACTTGATGTACGTGTTCCATTTCAGATCAGGAGCTTGTGAAAACATGGAGGTGTCCCACAAATTTTCCACAGAGGGAGAATACTGCTCGCCTCATGAAGACATCGGGCACTTCAGGAACTGCAGTTCCGCGCCTCCATTTCAAAGTTCCTCGCTCCTGTCAAACATTCAGGCCCAAGACACAAACGCCATTCACCAAACGTTCTGAATCCTTTCACGTCAAACCAAACTCAGTCAGTTTGGCCCTCACACGTGACGATGACACAATGTCTTCATTCACATATATGTCATCAAGGTACGCTGATATCCCATCTTTTATTGTCTCTTCCTGTGAGAAAACAGTGTTAATAATGGTCTTCATTATTTGGGGTGCCACGTTAAGCCCAAAGCCTAGTCTGGTAAGGCAGTACCTCCTGCCAGCAAACACTACCGTCTGAAATGGCCACATTGTTTCACTGATTCGGACCTGCAGGTATGCTTTTCTTAGATCCAGCAGGGACACATTGGAACCCTGCTGGCGCCACTCTCGTAACTTGCTGGCACAAACGTCAGCATCTGCCGTGAATGCATCAACATGCACGTTCAGTTCGCGATAGTCCATCACTGGCCTAACCTTTGCTTTGCTGTGCTGAGCGACTGCCATCAGCGGATTCAGGCCTTTGGAAGGTCCAAGTTTCTCATAGGGGTAGGGAATCGACCAGCCAACCTTGATCCAATCACAAAGTTCCTCTTCATATGCAGGCCTCATTTGGTCGGGCACATGGTACTCTGTTACCTCATTTCGCAGTTTGGCTGGTTCCTGGTTTTCCGACCACTTCCACGCAGCTGTCCAAGCCTTCTGCTGCTGGTCAAACTCGACAATAAAGCACCTACAACACATGACTTCACCGTGCAGGACGGGCTCCTGGGATGGTCTATCCTCATTTAATGTGCGCTGGGCAACAGCGACTACTGGTTCTCCCATCTCATAAGTATTCTTCATCACGGTCCTGGCCCGGTCTACCAGGTCGTTAAGGGACAATGAAACTATGCTTGAGCTAGCCCGCAGGAGTTGCTTTGCTCCGGTTGGGAGCCCTGCCAAAAATTTGCATGCCAAGGCCCGCTCAGGCAGCCCACCAAACAACACCGTTAATTTCGTCAGCTCGGCCAAATAAACGTTGACAGTTTCACCGGGATGCAAGGTTCTTGCCTCAAATTGCTCCCAAGTAGTGGCGGGGTCGATAGCGAACGCCTTGTATAATGCCGCCTTGATCCTTTCATAATCCTGTTTTTCCTCAGGACTAAGCTGTTGATATACTGCGAAAGCCCCACTTGACAGACGTAGAGGAACCACATGTTCAATGTTCTTCACACTAGACAACAGGCAATGTAGTTCCACCTTCTCCACCCATTCAAATACCAGGGTCGAGCTGTTGAATTCCGGTATTAATTTAAGATCGAATTTGTCCATTATGCCGAAATAGCTTGACGTTAAATGAGCTGGTAAACAGCAAAACAAAATAAACCAAATACAATACGCAAAAGTCCAGCTAGAATTCGTCACTGACAACTTTCTCTCTCAACTTCCAGCACGTCTCTCCCCACTGCCTCTGCCAACAGACATTTTATCAGAAAACTGACCCCATTTCATTTGCATACATGTACAGTGGAAGATGAGATCTCGTGAGATTCCACGAGACTACACCTTATAAATCCATGGCTGCCATCTTTAATTTCTTTTTCTCTCTGATCCCATCCGAAGGTAAGTTGTATGACCACACGATACACACACACACACACACACACACACACACACACACACACACACACACACACACGTGGGCGCTTTTCTCTTTGATTATTACATTCAACTCTACAACCAACTATTTTCAATCTTTGGTATGCTTGATATGATACACATTGACAGGGCTGCTGACTTCCTTTCTTGTGAAATTAGAGACTACTTACTTGAGAAATGTATTGCTACCTCGAAAACTAGCAGATATCACCCCGAAAGTAATGGGCAGGTTGAGAAACTCAATGGGACTTTATGGAAGACCATCCAAACAAGCTTACACTCTAGCAACATGAAGCTGCTCTATTGGGAAGACATACTACTTGATGCTCTTCATTCAATTAGACCACTACTCTGCAATGCCACTAATATCACTCCTCATGACAGGCTACTCAAATAGCCGTAAATCCTCGTACTCTTCAATTCCATCTTGGGCAAATCCGGGCCCAATATATATAAGAAATCATGTTAAGACTATTAAACTCGACTCTCCTGTAACTCCTGCTACCATATTAGATGACAACCCCTACTGTGTTCATGTGCGACTACCCTCTGGTGCCGAAACTGCTGTTAATGTGCGAGACCTGGCTCCTAACTCCTGTAATGAAGAAGACCTTCTTACTACAAGCAATCCTGCAAGTCCTAAAGCCTCTAAAGGGCCGCCTACTGATGAAAGCATGACCAATATGGAGGGAAAGAATCCTTTGCCTGATCCTGAGGAAATCAACGTTTCCCAAGAAGTTGATGCTGTGATCAAAATCCCAGTGAGTTGACGCGGAGGTAGTCCAGAATGCAACAATTCCAAAGTAAATATAAGGACTTTGAAACTTAATGCTGGCCAGACTAACTTTAATTATCCTTTTTATAACTCGATACTTAATAATCATTGGAGGAGATAATATTATAATTTAAATTACCTTTGGTTCCTTAGCTATAATAAATATTGTAGTTATCCCCCTTGGCTGGAAGTAACTGTTCCGCCATATTAACTCTATTATAGTCAGAGCATGTGTATTATTTTGAAGTTGATAAAGCCTTTATCAAAAAGTGTTTCTGTTTTTTCTTACTTCATTCTTCTTTGCACATCACTATATCTGAATGGAATTTGGAAGCATTTAAACTCTCGAATAGAAAATCCTTTAAATTAATTTTAAAATTCGGTGCTTATGCACTTTTGTTACGCCGCTATTAAAAATTTTTTTTTTTTAAATAGTATTTTCGAGTAAAATTAAAGTTTTACGATATCTTTTTATATTAAATTGTCAAGTGAAAATAGAGAATAGTTAGAACCCCCCTTCCCATGTTAAGATTGGCTTTCTAAATAATAAGGTTATCATTTTAGCACGGTAACAAAAGTGCATATAGGAAAAAACTCTTAGCAAAATGAAAAAAAAAAAAAAATGGAAGCTACTTTCATCTAGTAATTTTCAAGAAACCATTGAAATTTTACTTTCAAAAATGCCTATTTAATAAATATATTAAATAGTTTGTTAAGAAAAAAAAATACGGAGTTAAAATGAAAGTAAAAATACTCCCGAGCAACACCGGTTAGGTACAGCTTGTTATTTTATATTTATGTCGATCAAGTGCTCTTTATAAGTTTATTGTTTTGATAAAAAAGAAAAGAAAAAATAATCTGCATAGTTTCTATTTTTCCTGCTTCCACTTCTTTCGTCTGTCTATCCTCGCTGAACATTTTCTCCTAAAAATCTCCGCTTTACTTGCTGATTCATAAGTTTATGGGATTTTTTTTCCTCCCATTGTAACGTTGTTTGGTACTATTTCAAAACATCTTATTATTTATATATAAAGTTAGGTGTGTGTGTGTATATTTATATATACAGAATAATATGCCAACCAATCAAGTAGGTACGTGGAAAATGAATAGCCGATGCTTAAAATGTAAAAACATTTGGACTCCCTCCCTTTACTTAAAAATTCACCAAAAAGCGGGAAATTAACAATTTTAATAAAATTTTCAGTATTTATCAAATAATGATCACGGAATGTAATGAACCCATTATTTTCATTTGAATCTTAGTGGAAATGGATTATTTTGTTTAAACAAGGAACACCTTAACTAAAGTTATGGTTTTCAGTAGTAAAAGTAGTTTTTTTTTTGTGCATACTCATATTAAAAACATTTTTCTATTTTATTTTGTGTTTGTTTACTTGCCCCCCCCCCCCACAAGGTCGGTTTTTAATGTGGTGGGAAACCAGCTCTCCAAAAAGGGACAATCTGGTTAGTAAAAAAAAAAAAAAAAATGTGTCAGTCATGAAGGATTTCCCCTCCATGAAGTGAAAAAAGTGATGTGCAGAATAAGAACAGATACCACACTTCGATCCCGGCCCAAAGGCCAAGAACCCTTTTTTACTATTGATATTTATTTGCTTCCCTACGAAAGCAAAGTGTGACACAAGGTCATTTTTAATGTGGGGGAAAACCAACTCTCCAAAAGAAGGGCAAGAAAGGGCACTCTGGCAGTAGCCAAAAATAATAATTGTCTCAGTATAGAGGGTTTCTCCTCTGTTGACCAAGAACAAATTTACATAATGTAGCATCAGAACAAATGCTACACTTTGATCCCAGTCCGAAGGCCAAGGACCTTTTTTGCTATAGGTATTTATTTGCTTCCCCACGAAAGCAAAATGTGACACAAGGTCGTTTTTAATGTGAAGGAAAACCAGCTCCCCATGCGTTATTAGGAGTGAACATGAGTATAAAAAAAAAAAAAAGTGTTCACTGTGTTGGTTGGTTGGTTGTTTTTGTTTTACTGCATATCAACCCTTTTCAGGTTATTTAATGCCGAATCCAAAGATTTTGAAGAAAAATTTTTTTTAATAGAATATATTTGTTGTTTTCACGTCGGTTTCTATCTAACCCATAGTTGGGACCCTAACAGGTACTACCACTCCGGGTCAGAGTGGATCTGGGAGCAATGGTAATTAAAGGGTGGCTCCACGCTCCCCAAAGCCCACAAGCTGGGGCCTCACCACTGGATATAGTTTAAGGTCATATCCAGGACCCCCATTGAGGGACTTTTACACTCTGCAGGGGGGCAGTCGGCGTATTCTAATGCCCCACTAACAGAGCCGTGTTCACTGTGAACGAGGAATTTGAATGAAGTAATTTCAGGTAATGTATCGTTAGGCATGGCTATTAATGGTTGAGCAGGTTCCTTGTAGCTATTAAAGAAAAGAAGCTTAATCTTGGCGGCATTGAATATGGTCATCCATTTTTGTCCCCATTCCAGCCCAAAGTTACAAAATGATCCTCCTCTAGGGTTTCTGCAATTGCCTTGGATACGTGTTCATTCATTTTGCCCTGACGTCTGTTATAGTGTGATGTCGTTAGCAAAATGTACCCATCTCAGAGACAATTTTATCAGGGAGGTAATTTATGAATATCAGGAATAATAAAGGTCCAAGGATGGACCCCTGAGGTACACCCACATTTATATAGCTTCTTTCTTAGAACTGCACGCCAGTGGAACTCTCTGCCGCTTGCCTGCTTCCCACCTGACTACAACTTGGACGTCTTCAAGTCAAACATAAATAAACTCCTGACAAACCGCCCCCTTAAGTAAGACACTCTATCAAAACCCCCAATACTAATGATTACTACAATACTATCTCATTGATTACTGTACATGCAATAACCCTTATCCCTGAGTAGCCTTCGGGCCTTGATAAGTGGTGATCCTCATGAAAAAAAAAAAAAAAAAAAATATCATATTGTTTTGACGTATAACCATCAAGGACTACCTGGATTCTTCTTTTACTTAAAAAGAATTTAATTATGTTAAGTTTTCGTCCAGTAATACCATAGTAATAACATAGTAATAATAGATAGATACGACCTATCTTATAGTTGCTCGTTTTAAGGAATACGGTATCACTTCTATAACTGTAACGGCATTCACCCCCAGGGGTGGAGGTTGAGTCAGTACTAAATGAATTCACTGCATCCCATTTCAAGGCAGCTGAGTCTCTGGTCTACTTCAGCCATTCTAGGATTGAACAATGTACATCAAAGACATGGAGATCATCCAAGTTTTTAGTTGACAGCCTCTCTGCTTTCTTTACTTGGTGCATACGACTGGGACTACTATCTTGTGGATGAATTCTTCCGCGAGTGTCAAACCAATGAAGTCTCGTTTTCAAAGAGCGTGTGATGCCGGTAGTGTTGCATCTTGTATGCATGATGCGGTTTGTGATTTGATCAGAGAGAGGGATTGTTTGCATCAGTAATCAGTAACGCTGTGACAACAGCACGTTCTTTTCATTCTTTTGACTCTTGAGTATATATCCGTTAATATCTTATATATTTTTATATAGACTGATGTGGTTCTCAGTTGATTGACTGTGTCTTACTGTGTCGGATATATACTTGAGTCAAAAAAATAAAAAGAATATGCTGTTGTCACAGCCCTAGTAATTAGTGGCTTTTGATCGCTCATTCCGCTGCAAATAACTTGCGACATAATCGAGTATGTAACTTACCTCTGAGTGCCCAACATTGACCTACGAAGAGGGAGAACAACTGTTTTCATAGAAATCAGTATAATCTCATGACACTTTAAATGATTCAGCCTTCAGCATCTGAGTATGGTAGCAAGTGGAATCGTTGCTTTGACGACCAGTACTAAAGATAGGAGATGCCTCTTTGTATTCGCAACTCTTCTAGATGTTGTTCTGCAGCTGTTAGTTCCAATCTCCATCTTTCTATTGATTCCTTCATCAAGTTGACAATTTTGTCAGATATTTTAAACATATTTAAGCATTCAGTAATCAATGTTTGGGATGTACGCTTTCTTGGCGTCGATCTATGCCATTACTCTATTTTTTTTTCTTTATTTGTATTTCCCTCCGTATATTCTGACCTACATGAAGTATTTCATATCATTATTATTTACTGTTTATTATGACATCTGGTATACGGCATAATCACGTTCATAGACCGGTTCTTGTCAGATCACCAAAGTTAACTAACGTTGAATCTGGTCATTACTAAAATGGGTGACCAATTTTGGAATTCCAGGCGCCGTATGTAGGAGGATGTCGACACCTCCCTGCAAAAAGTTGCAAAAATCTTACGTCATCTTCCCTAATGGGAATATATACGCGACTGGGGAACGTTTGTGAATCTCATACTTCCATGGAACTTCCTCCCTCAGAGGAAGCCGGTTAAACCCAGATATTACACACGCACCCACACACACACACACACACACACCCACACACACACACACACACACACACACGACATCTGGTCTTCTTGCTTGAATGGGTTTATTCGTTTGTATATCAATGTCCCATAGGATTTTGTGACTTTCATTTTCAAGTACTGCTTCCGGTTTGTGCTTGTACCATTTGTCAGTGTTCAAGATGCAGTTGTGTGCAGAATTCCCAGATTACTGCCTTCCCCACTTGATTGTGTCTTTTATTATTATTATTATTATTATTATTATTATTATTTTCATTTGAAAAGCTTAAGGAATAAGGTATCACTCTTTAGTTACCATCATTACTAAGTCTTTGACTTTGACCCGGAATGAGAGTACTTGTCAGGATCTCATCTATAGATGTTGTCATAGTGGACGTTGATCTACCTATTTGGGGAATAAATAGACTTACACAGACACAATAAATATAATTATAACTAAGCATCGTGGCAATTATTGATGGCAATTATTGCCACAGAATCGGATGCATACTTTATTGCTTCATGTTATCACGTTCTTGTATATACGTTATCACCTGGGAGTCACCACTTATCAAAGCCCGAAGGCCATTCGAGGATAAGGGTGAATGAATATAAGGTGGTAGTATAGTAACCATTAATGGTGTAAATTGGGCGGAATTTGATTATTTATGGGGACGGTTCAACAAGAACTTGTTTACATTGGATTTGAAGGTTACCATGTTGTATTCAACTGGAAAGCAGGCCAGTGGAACAGTATTCCTCAGGCGGACTGTTCTGGAAAGAAGCTTTGTTTATAGAATCTGTGTTCAGATATAGAGTAGTGGAAATCGTATATAGTTGTTGTAACCAGTCAAGTGTTTTTTTTTTTGTGTGTGAAAGTTCGGCAAGGGGGAACCATCGATTGGAGTTCAGCGGAGCACTCGCTATGAAAATAACGATATTTTGAAGCCAGTTTTGAACTCAAGGCTGGAAAGGGCGTGCCGAGCAGCTCATGCCCAGATGTGGCAACAGTACTCCATTTTAGGGCGTACCTGACTCTTATACAGATAGATGATTACATTGGCAGTGAGATATTTACTGGAGTAATAGAGTGATCCAACCATTTTCCCAACATATATTTAAAAAAAATGAGATAGTATGATCAGCAAAATAGTGATTGATGAGTAATCTGATGTCATTAAGATAAAAAATTCAGACTTTGCCCATTTTAAAATGAATTATCCCAAAATCATACTAGTGATGGGACGATTCCAATTTTTGTACAGATTCCACTACAATTAGCAATTCCTGATTCTGATACAATTATCACTTCTGATTTTTATCTTTAATTTCTAAATATTTAACTATAGAGTTGTGCTTTTTTTTTTTTAATTCAGATTACCGAAAAGACAAAAAAAAAAAAAACCCAAAAAAACATGTGCATATATTTTCACAAATTTATAATACACCCGTGTGAGGTGAGTGTGATCGATAGTTTAGTTTTACTGTTCATTTTAAATGAATCAATATTCATCATTTTATCATTAGCACCAGCAATGGGAAATTAAGTTTAAAACAAAAGCAACAATTAAAAGCATCGTTTTTGGCATTGGAAAATAAACACAATTTTTTTCTGATTCCGACACCCCCAAATATTCCGATTCCTGATTCCGGTTAATTGTCCCAATACTAATAATAATATGCTAAGGCGTTTCATGTTTGTACGTATGTTATCACTAGGGCTATGACAACAGCATATTCTTTTCATTGATTTAACTCTGGAGTATATATCCGACACAGTTAATCAACCGAGGATCACACCACTCTACATAAAAACATATAAGATATCAATGGATATATACCTGAGAATTAAAACAAGGAAAATAATATGCTGTTGTCATAGCCCTAGTAATCACCTTCCACACGTATTTAAAAAAAATGAGATCGTATGATTAGCAAAGTGGTGATTGATGATGTCACTATGGTAAAAAAAATATTCAGACTTTACCCATTTTATAATAAAGTAGAATTTCAGCCCGGCGTTGCCCGGATGTTTGGAGGTGTATGTTGAGCAAAAAAAAAAAAGAAAAGAAAAGCGGTCAATTTTTTAAAACTTGGACCCCTATTATGATCCCTTAACATTTATTGTTTTGGGCTCACATCAAGTTATTAAGTTAGATCCATGTCCAAGGAACCTATATCTAAAATTTCAAGTGTTTAGACCCAAAATTGTCGGAGGAGTTTGGTAGAGTTCTCAAAGGTCAAATCGCTGAACTTAGACCCCTTAACAGGCAAATTTCTGGCCGAAAACCGATCACATCGATTTTCCCAAATCTCAGTACCCTGCATATCAAATTTCGAGTCTGTAGACTTAAAATTGACAGTTATTGCACAGGGGAATGCGCGCGTGCACACACACACACACACACACACACACACACACACACACACACACACACACACACACACACACACCGCTGGCAAGGTCATGCTCACAATCTTCTGGGAAAAGGACGGAGTAGTGATGACAGATTTTCTGGCAAAGGGTACCACAATGACAGGAGCTTATTATGCTTCACTTTTGAGGAAATTAAGGAAGCTATCAAGAGGCGGGGCATTTCCTTCATTTTCTTCATTAGAAAAAATACAAAAAGGTGATGTAGAATCTATAACTGCTGCAAAATCTCTTGGGAAAACGTAAACTTTCTCAGGATTGTATCTTGATGTTGGATGAAATGTACCTATGAAATGTTGGTACTGATGAAACTGGCAACTTATATAAAGGTATCATGATATTTTTGGCTTCAGGGTTGAAGTAGACAGTGCCAACTGTAGGTAAAGTCGGTCCTGAAGTGACTGTTACTGGTGACTGGCTCTCTCAGGAAATAATTGCATGCATTGTATAGCTTTTAAATGAAGGATTTAATATAAGGGCTGTAGTTGCAGACAACCATTCTGCAAATGTAAATGCCTTTAAAATTTTATTAAATAAATTTGAAGGAGATTAAAAAAAAACATTTTATCACTTATTCTCCAAACAATTTTTTTTTCTTTTTTGGCACTGTTCATTTGTTGAAGAATATTCGAAACAGTTTACTAAACAAAAGTTTGTTTCCTTCTTTCGATTTCAATATTTTGGACCTTCATTTGTGTTCCCAGTCAGGAATTTTATCTTGGTCTGATATAAAATATATGACAAGGACAGGGTTTTGGATGCTACATTACGAAAAGCATCAAAAACTAACTTTCAAGGCATTACATCCCAGTGACAATAAGCAAAATGTCAATTTGGCTATTGCTGTATTTCACAAGACAACAATTGCTGCTTGTAAAAGCTACTTTCCAGAACGAACCAACATTGCAAATTTTCTTAAATTGATATGGTGCGGGTGGACTATAGCCAATTCTAATCAAAGATTTACCCCTAATTTTTTTTAATAATGCTGTTACTGCAAGTGATGATAAAATCAACTTTTACCAAACATTTTCTTACTGGGTTAGAACTTGGTCAAAAATTTCTGACTTTTGCCTCACTGCACAGACTAGCAAAGCATTTGTCACAACTTTGAGAGCACAAGCAATGCTTATGAAAGAACTGCTGAATGATGGGTATGAATATATTCTCACTTGTAGATTTCAAAGTGATCCCCTTGAAAAGCGATTTTCACAGTATCGTCAAATGAGCGGAGGGAGATTTTTAGTGGGTCTTTGTGAGATTTATAGCAGTGAAAATATTTTAATCTGTAGATCCCTTTTAAAAGAAAATATTAACATTTGACAGGAAAAGCTCAATCCATTGTCAAAGAATAAAAATTATAATAATCTTCTGGATATTTTGTCCAAACATGAGTCTGAAATAAATGAACTATGTTTATCACCTGACAGCAAAGAAGTAGCACATTCAATTGCTGGTTATGTTGCAAAAAACATTTGAAGCGCTTTAACTGTGATATTTGTTCTACTTTTATGGTTGGCCATGATACGGAGATCACTGAAAATCATTATCTTAATTTATTATCTCGAGGAGGTTTGACAATTCCATCCACTCATATGCTGAATTTATTTGTTTTTGCTTTGCAATTTTGGATTTTTCTTCTCAATTCATTGAAAAAACCTGGTTAGTCTACAACTAGGAAGTCTGCAGAAATAATTTTAAAAACTTATTTGCCAAAGTATGTATTTACATGTGAGAAAAACATTGAAAAAGTACATAAATTTGCAACAAAAATTGTTATAAAGATATTCTATAACAACAAGCAAAAACTTTCTTCAGGTGAAATTAGAAAAGATTCATTAAAAATTTTTAAAAAGTGGCAACGATCAAAATAAAAGTGAAATTTACTGTTGAACATTTACCTTATTTACAATTTTTATTGAATTTCTTGTGCTTTGTAAAGATACTTTAAAATTCACCTTGTAAGAAAGATGGCAGTTAATGATTTGATAATTTTGTAACAGAGTGAAAAACAATTTACTTCCTTTCCAATCTTATATTCATGTGCTTTGTAAATATCTTGATATTCTTAAAAAAGATATTCTAATAAAATCTTTAAAAAACAAATGACCTGTTGAAGTCAACGCAAATTTTTTTTTCATATTTATAAACAACAAAATTATTGGAAAGGTCGGGAAGACAACTCAAAATGAATTTGTTTTTGTTTTGTTCTGTATTATAAAGAAATAAAAGGGAAAAATACATCTAATCAATGGAAACAGTTTACTTTGGACAGGATAACAGTAAAATATGTAAGTAGAATTCATTTAAGCATTATTTCAAATATTAAAAGCTAAATAATTATTTAATTATCTAAGCATTAACATCTGAAATAATGTTTGAATAGAAAACAATTTCTAAGTTACCTCCCTTTGTCTTAGTTTCAATGCTCTCTTAGAAAATTGCCTCTCAATGTGACATATACGGCCGTATTATTATAGTAGGCCATGTAGTACCTTACACTCTTCTAAGGTCCTCGTTTTTCTCTTTTAAGGCCCACTTTTTACTCTACAAGGTTCAGTTTCTACTCTTCTTACTTTCCTAGGTCTAGTTTCTACACTCCTAATGTCTACTTTCTACTCTTCTAAAGCCCACTTTCTTCTCTCTTAAGGTCCACTTTCTACTTTCCTAAAGCCCACATTTTACTCTTTTAAGGCTCACTTTCTACTCTTCTAAAGCCCATTTTCTACTCTTTTAAGGCCCACTTTCTACTCTTTTAAGGCCCATATTTCTATTCTCTTAAGGCCCATATTTCTATTCTTTTAAGGCCCATTTTCTACTCTTTTAAGGCCCACTTTCTACTCTTTTAAGGTCCATATTTCTATTCTTTTAAGGCCCATATTTCTATTCTTTTAAGGCCCATTTTCTACTCTTTTAAGGCCCACTTTCTACTCTTTTAAGGTCCATATTTCTATTCTTTTAAGGCCCATATTTCTATTCTTTTAAGGCCCATTTTCTACTCTTTTAAGGCCCACTTTCTCCTCTTTTAAGGCCCACTTTCTACTCTTTTAAAGTCCACTTTCTTCTCCCATTCCTTAACTTTCTTTTCCATTAAAGTCCGTTTGCTACTCTCCTAGGCCTACTTTTTACTCTCCTATTTATCAACAACTTACATTAATGTAATTTATTTTGCGTCATTTATATAACATGCTAATGTAATTTCATGTTTGTACTACATTATCATCATTCACCCATTTGTTGAAAGATGGGATCACCGAAAAATGCAATGTTAAAAAAAAGATATGATTAAAAAAAATCATCTGATATTACTGTTGTGTTAAATATGAAATCTAAACTTAAATACACTTTCTTGGCTTTTGAGCTAGTATCAAAGTATAGTATCTGCTCTGTCCAAAAATGGCACATACATAGAATGGATGTATGTCACAAACTCCTACAAAAGTTTTGGAGATAGATCCCTATAACCTATACATATTCTGAAATTACATTAATAGTGGAATTTTGTAATTTATAATTATTTTGACTTTAATAGGATATTTCATGATTAAAAGAGTGATGTTTAATTTAGTATTCCCAACCTTTTCTATATGCGGCACACTATTGAGTTTATTTAAATTTTTGTGGTGCACATAACATAAAAAATTAATATTTTCTACTCATAAAGCCTTTTTGCAATAAAAAAAAAAGAGAAGAAAATTATATAAATCAACATATTCTATATTCAATATTTGGTATAGAATAATAATGGTGAATGTCAGTGGGGCAGTTGTGCCTGGTGTTTTTTAACTACTGCTGCAATATATGGCCGAATGTCAGAGATACTTTTTTTTAACTATTTTTTAATATATTAAAGCTTTTAATATTTTCTACTAATAATGCCTTTTTGCAATAAAATAATAAAAAACAAAGAAGATTATGCATATATTTCTGTAGAAATATACTTTTCTTATTATATATCAATCCTTATATAAGAGGCTCAATGTGAATACAGAGCAATATATAGAATAAATGATAAAAATTTATATTCCAAAATACATGATGTTGACAATTTTATAGTTTATTCCTTTACATCAATTGATCCTTACAGTTCTTGACAGTGTCTGTTTCGTAGCACAAAATCAATCACTTAATAATTATATCAATTAGTGAATCTATTATGCCCTTAACTCATCGGAAGAAATAGCAACAATCAATCCACCAAAAGGAATTAAAATGTGATAAGACATTGTGAGAATCCAAAAATTTGGAAGAGAAGCTGCAGTTACCTTTATATTTTGCCATTACGCCATCTTGGACTTTTCATATATATATATATATATATATATATATATATATATATATATATATATATATATATATATATATATATACTAGCAAAAGCACCCGTCGTTGACTGGGTTCAAAAACAGCCTACAGAAAATGGACTCTGATTTATGAAAGTATGATAGGTTATGAAAAGGAAGGGTTGTAAAGAGATAGCTTCGAATTTGGGGGTATCAAAACCAAAGCAAAATATGACGAAAGTAAAAATAAAATAGATAAACACCATAATTTATTATACCATACCTGTTCACACTGAAACACTTATCACAATATTCTGTGGATTTATATTAAAAAACCTTGTTAAACTTTATGACATATTTACATTCTATGGAGGTCAGGCGCGAACGAATTATACCATATTTCTTTAAACTGAAACATAATTATCAAAGTATACTTATTCAGATAGATATGAAAAGTCTTTATTAAAGTTGTGCCTATTTCCATTCTATGGAGGCCAGGCGTGAACGCAGACCCCACAATTTTATTATACCATTCCTATTTAAGTTAAAACATACTTATCAAAGTATTCTTATGTACATCTATATCAAAAACACTTGTAAACGTTTTTTTTTCATTTTTTATTTCCATACTTTGGGGGCCAGGCGCGAAAACAGACCCCACAATTTTTATGAACCACCGTTCTGCCAGATCAAACATACCCATTCCTGATACTCGATACATCTTCTATCATTATATGTAATCAGTTTGTTAAAATAGTCAACCATATAGAAGCCTATTTGTGACCACACACACACACACACACACACACACACACACACACACACACACACACACACATATACACACACACACACACACACACACACACACAGACGTTCAGCTTTAAATCAACATACTGTGTCTTCAATATCTGCTATTGAATAATAATGGCGAATGTCAGTGGGCCAGTTGTGCCTGGTGTTTTTTAACTACTGCTGCAATACGTGGGCGAATTTGAGAGACACACTCTAAACTCTTTTTCAATATTTTTAAGTTTTTCACGTTTTTATTTTTAATGTTGTTAAGGTAAGAATTGCAATAAGATTTTGATGTTTTTTTTTACTTAAGAGTTGAGTGATGTCATCATGATTAAGAAATTAATTGGTTTTACTAAACAAAATGAAATTAAATGGCTTCTAGCTATTATCTCTTCACTGCACACCAGTAACCATTCCGAAACACTGTTGTGCTGTATCCTCAAGCCATACAGAGCGTCCCCAGGTTGCGGATAGGGGAAACCCCTCTATTTATAGGGGGTAGCTTTGAATATTAAATCAAAAGCCGCTGACAATGAGGAAATAAAATGAAAATGAATACCAAAAATAATGCATACTGGCTGACCGTCGCCCAAGATAAAAAGGGTCCCTTACCTCGTTCACACACCAGACGAGAAAAGGTATTTGAAGGTGTGAACTCTCTTACCTCAGATAATGGCACTACCATGACAGAGGTCCACTTGGATCAGCCAACAGATCGTGAATTAGATCCTGGCCCCAAACAATCATGTGCAACTACAAGAAAAGGAAACAGAAGAGGCCTAAAAACCCAACCCTGGACAGTTGCACAAAAGAAGATATTATTATATTGCTACCACTATTCAAAGTTTGAAAAATGGAGCAGAACGTCGAATGAGATCCTATAAGAGAAAATCAAGAATTCTGACCTCCCTGAAGTATATTAGTTTAACTGTTTGAATTAGTTTGAATTTACTGAAAAATAATGGATGGGGAAAATGCGAACAGACAGACATGATTCCTCTTTTATTATCATAAATTACAAGAAGAATTTCTATCAAGGATGGGTAAAATTAATTCCTCGATCGCAACATTATATTATATAATATATCCTTTTATATCCCCTTACAAAATATAACGCTGCTAACCCTTATGTCTAGAATCCTTATTCCCATTTTGACCAAAATCTATAATATGATTTTAATTCTAGAAAATGTCTAAAATTTTGTCAGAAATTGAAATTCAGGAATTTTGCTTAATTGTAGCTTATGGATAAAATTTAATGCAAATCTGAAATATTTTATTGGTCATATTATGTCTTCTAAAACCCTTTAAAATACTTTTTAAAAAAAACCCTGAAAATTGTGGAATATTTATTAATTGATGTCTAATAATTATTGGTAAAAGTTTCGTAGTAATTGGAGTTTATTTATTTATCTATTTATTTGCAGACTGTTATTCTCATCTTCATAGTTGTTGTTTCACCACGTTTCGGCCAATTATTCCTCTGGCCTTCTTCAGGTGAAATAGTTGGCCGAAATGTGATGAAACAACAACAACAACAACTATAAAGATGAGGATAATAGTCCGCAAATAAATAAATAAACAAACAAATTATTCATCTCAAAGGATTACTATATATATATATATATATATATATATATATATATATATATATATATATATATATATATATATATATATATATATATATAATATATTACAATAGAAAAATGCGAGCATAAAAAGTAATATGGTTAAGCTTAAACATGGAAAAGTAAAGGACTATTTGTTAAAACTGGAAAAGAAAAGGACAAGATATTCTAGTAAAAAATATAATAAATTTATAACTTAAAATATTGCAGCATTAAGAATTGATTGTATAATGTTATGAATTGAATTTTAAAAAATTCTTAATTAACCATATATTCAAAGACGGGTAGTGTTTGAATTATAGTAATTGGAATTATCTGAATTTTAACAAAAGGTTTACACCCTCTTTTTACACTCTTTGTATAAAACAAAATTAAGCTAAGTATAGCCTACATTTAGGTCCATTACGCCTAACAGCTATGTTCGAAAATTCATAATGTTCAGTTAATTAGTCTAGTTAAGAGTGAATTCTGCACATACAAATATATGAACATATAAGCGCACATAACTTTATATATAGGTATTTGTGCCGTTCAATTTTCTTAATTTAGAGCTGATTTGTTTTTTGTATTATTTGAATTGTTTGGACTCTAGTTCTCATCTTGGCTGTCTTTTCCATCAGGTGCAGTCACACGGAATGGACCCTGATTTATTAAAAAAAAAAAAAAAAGAAATAGACGTCGCGCTATTTTTCACCATTCAACAATAACTTCCAGTATGAATGCACATGAAGACGGTCGGAGGTTACATCCGCCGAAACGTTGTGGAAAAAAAAACACCCAAGATGAGAATAATAGCCTAAATAATACAAATAATAGAAAAAATAATTACCAAGACTCATCTAAAAAAATATACAAACATTAGAGCTGATTTGTCTGAAATGTTTTCTTTTTTTCTCTCCTTCCTAGTTAATTTGTATTCTGGTCGCTTCACACACACTAAAACAAATCAAATTTATGCGTTGTTTGGTCGCCCAAGGTGACTACATTATTGATAACATTTTCAAATTACTAAAACCGCAAGAGTGCTGTCATAGAGTTTGACCTCTGACATCCCAAGAGATTATACGACAAATGTTTATCCTCAAACTATAAATATTTTGAAAAGATTCTGAAAATGGAAATTCTCTTTTACCTGTGAGCATCATTTAAAGTTTGGTAGAGAGAAAGGTGATCTTGTATGTTTCTCTTTCTTGCAGGCATTGTTAAAATTATTGTCTTGATACCTTTTATTGTTGGGCAATTGCGCCCATAAAGAAGGAGATGACACGTCACATATAGTTTATTTGACTTAAACAAAATTAGGGTGCAACTTTATTATACTATGTCGTCCAACACAATCATGTATTTTTAAACAAAGGCATTTCAGGGGGAAAACATTATAACGTACGTACTTGTGTTGTCGAAATTAGTACAAATTCCAAAATTTACGTAAGATCGTCCAGCAGAAGACATGCTAGAGCTAACTTTCATAAAATAGCGTTTTTTTATTTTTTTTACACAGTGATCACCACTTATCAAGGCCCGGAAGCCACTCAGGGATAAGGGTTATTGCAAGTACATTACGTTAGTGTGGCGATTTGATGGAGTGTTTACTTAAGGGGGCGGTTCATTAGGAATTTGTTAACATTAGACTTGAAGACATCCAAGTTGTAGTCCGGTGGGAAGCAGGCAGACGGAACAGAGTTCCACAGGCGTGCAGTTCTAAGAAAGAAGCTTTGTTCATGGAATCCGCGTTTTGATTTAGGCACAGATATAGAGTGGGGGAAATTTTTCACAGTGGATTCAGCTAGACGGGTGTTTTTCGTGAAAGATTGGCGAGGGGGGACCAGGGATTGGAGTTCAGACGAGCACCTGCCATGAAAATAACGATAAAACAAGGATAGGCTCGCAACGTCTCTTCTGTGAGAGAGGGGTTGCAGGGTAGAGAAAAGGGCATCCCCCACTAAGCCACAAAGTCTATTTTGTACTCTGTCAAGGCATGATAGGCTGTTTTTGGCAGCTCCTGCCCAGATATGGCAACAGTATTCCATCCTTGGACGTACTTGGCTTTTATATAGATAATTCCATCCTTGGACGTACTTGGCTTTGTACCATTATCGAAAATAAGCAAGATGGCCGACGTAAAAGCAATTATCTTCTGATTTCGAGTATCTAAAGGGTTAATTTCCAGTGAAATAGCAACCTTGAAAAATTCTGTTTTTACTTATAATTATTTTTATATCGGATCATTTTTCATAATGTTTTGGAATTTATACTATTTTAGCCACGACATGTAAGCATATAATAATGATTTTTCTCTGAAATGCATTTTATCAAAGACGCACTATAGTAAAGATGCACCAAATTGGAAATCCAAACCGAAGAGCTGCTCTGAAAGCTCATATCTAGCAGAACCTTACGGTATTGTTCATTTCTGGGCTAATGTTCAACTGAAACTAACAACTCGGTTCAAATCCATTTTATGTCATATGATCAAACTAACCAATCAGATATTGATCCTTGTATGTAATTATAATCACGTCAACACACCGGTTCCTGTTAGATCACAGAAGTTAAGCAATGTTGAGCCGGATCAGTACTAAAATGGGTGACCATTTGGGAATTCCAGGGGTTGTATGTACTCTCTGCTTATCTCGGTATTGTTTCCAGTCGTCTAGCACTTCTTGCCACTGGACTCTAGCAGTGCTGATTCAGAAGAGATGTGTTTGGAGATTGTGCAACCCTTGCCTCATAATTACTCGCATAGTTACCCTTATAGGGGTATCCATTGTTGCTTGAAACTGAATGAAACCATCGTATGTATCTGATTCTTGGGCCAAACTATACTAATCACTATATATATATATATATATATATATATATATATATATATATATATATATAAAAAGTGAACGTGTCTGTGTACATTTCCCTACACAATAACTCTGTCAATTTTCAGTCTACAGACTCGAAATTTGATATACAGAGTACTGAGATTTGGGAAAATCGATGTGATCGGTTTTCGACCAGAAATTTTGCTGGTAAGGGATCAAAGTTCAACGATTTGATCTTTGAGAACTCTACCAAACTCCTCTGACAATTTTTGGTCTAAACACTTGAAATTTTAGATATAGCTCTCTTGGACATGGATCTAACTTAATAACTTGATGTGAGCCCAAAACAATAAATGTTAAGTGGTGATAATAGGGGTCAAAGTTAAACAAATTGACCGTTTTTTTTGTTCTGTTTTTTTTTTGTTCAGCATACACCGGGCAACGCCGAGCACCCATGCTAGTATATATATATATATATGAAGTGAACGTGTGTCTGTGTACATTTTCCAACGCAATAACTGTCAATTTTAAGTTTACAGACTCGAAATTTGATATGCAGGGTACTGAGATTTGGGAAAATCTTTGTGATCCATTTTTGGCCAGAAATTTGGCTGTTAAGGGGTCCAAGTTCAAAGATTTGACCTTTGAGAACTCTACCAAACTCCTCCAACAATTTTGTGCTTAAACACTTGAAATTTTAGATATAGGTTCCTTGGACATGGATCTAACTTAATAACTTGATTTGAGCCAAAGCAATAAATGTTAAGAGGTCATAATAGGGGTCAAAGTTATAAAAATTGACCGCTTTTTTTTTTGCTCAACATACACCTCTAAACACCCGGGCAACGCCGGGTTGAAATGCTAGTATATATATATATATATATATATATATATATATATACATCAAACTTGAAATGTTTATATACTTCCTCCCTCAGTTGATTTCTGTCTTGGTTATCCGGAATTTCAATAATAACTGCCAGTCTGTCTGTCAACAGTTTGGAGTAATAACTGCAAATCTCTCAACAGTATTTGGAAAATAACTTATTGCCGAGCAACATATTTGGGTAATAATTATTTGTCTGTCAACAGTTTTGGTCAATAACTGTTTGTTTTTTTTAACAGCTTTTGGTAATAACTATTTGCCTGTCAACAGTTTTGGGAAAACTTTACCTGTGTATTAATAGCTTTTGGTAACAACTGTCTGTCAAGAGTTTTGGTCAATAACTGCCTGTCTGTCCAGAACTTTGAGTAATAACTTTTTGTCTGTCAACAGTTTTGGCTAATATGTGATTTTCACTTAGTTGTAATACTAAGTAATAATATGTATATTAATAATGTAAGAAACGTGACGCTATAGTACATTTTTTTTTACTAGTGAGTGGGGTCACCACTTATCAAAGGCCAAATACAACTCAAAGATAAAGGTTAGTGAATGTCGTATAGATGGTGAGACAACACAGATGATCAGTAATGGTGGAACTTGGGTAGCGTTTAATTAAGAACTTATTTATATTAGACTTGAAAATGACCATGTTACAGCCAGCGGAGAAATAGCCCCACGTAATTGTGTTCCATAGACGGAAAGTTAAACAAATTGACCGTTTTTTTTGTTCTGTTTATTTTTTTTTGCTCAACATACACCTCCAAACACCCGGGCAACGCCGGGCACCCATGCTAGTAGGAAAAACTCTGCTCATTGAATTTTCGTTTAGTCTAAGGCAGAAATAGAGCATTAGGAAAACCTGATGAGTATTTATTGAGAAGAGAAAATAACAGAACAGCCGCAAGGTGTAAGGGTTGGTAATGTAGGCTATATTTAGTTTTAGTTATGGCAAAGAGAGTAAAAGTGTGTTAAAATCCTTCATGAAAATCTAGGTACCTCCTAATTTTAGCAATATTGATTGATAAATATTCCTCAAATGTTCAGTTCCTTTGGAGTATCTTAAAGGAATTTTAGGGGACATAATATGGACACAATCTCCGATTTATAAATTGAAAGAAAGTTGGAGGTTACATCGTTCGAAACATTGTGAGAACAGCATCCATGATGAGAACTTTGCGCCAAGATCAAAGTGTAGTATCTGTTTTTCAGATGCTGCACTTCAATTTCTTGTTCTCCCTTGGTGGAGAAGAAATCCTTCACGATAGAGACAATTTTCATTTTTGTTGCGGTGGCATAATAAAATTGTAACCCTAGAAAGGACGATATGATTCCATTTTCGTTTGATGAAAACTATTTTTTTTTTTTGTTGCAAGCTATCTACTAGTTGACTAGTTGTACCTGGATGTTCTGAGGAGTGTGGTGATCCTCTAATGTAATCAGGTGGCCGCTGGCAGACCCTAGGTGTGGCACCAAGACTCAGTGCTGGCCTACGAGTCTAATGAGACCCATGCTTGACTTGAGGAGTGCTATGATTTTGCACTCTTCTCTCACTGTCCCCCCATCCTTCCTCGACCTGAACCTGCTGGGCTATTTCGTTTGGTCATACATTGAGAACATCCCGCTGGCGCTTTTTTTTTTTTTTTTTTTTTTTTTTTTACACAGTGATCACCACTTATCAAGGCCCGGAAGCCACTCAGGGATAAGGGTTATTGCAAGTACATTATGTTAGTGTGGAGATTTGATGAAGTCTTTACTTAAGGAGGCGGTTCATTAGGAATTTGTTAACGTTGGACTTGAAGACATCCAAGTTGTAGTCCGGTGGGAAGCAGGCAGACGGAACAGAGTTCCACAGGCGTGCAGTTCTAAGAAAGAAGCTTTGTTCATGGAATCCACGTTTTGATTTAGGCACAGATAAAGAGTGGAGGAAATTTTTCACAGTGGATTCAGCTAGACGGGTGTTTTTCATGAAAGACTGGCGAGGGGGGACCAGAGATTGGAGTTCAGACGAGCACCTGCCATGGAAATAACGATAAAACAAGGATATGCTCGCAACGTCTCTTCTGTTGGAGAGAGGTTGCAGGGTAGAGAAAAGGGCATCCCCCACTAAGCCACAAAGTCTATTTTGAACTCTGTCAAGGCAGGATAGGCTGTTTTTAGCAGCTCCTGCCCAGATATGGCAACAGTATTCCATCCTTGGACGTACTTGGCTTTTATATAGATAGAGAATTGCATCAGTAGTGAGATATCTTCTAGAGCGGTAGAAGGATCCCACCATCTTTCTAGCGACCCTGGCAACAGACTTGATGTACGTGTTCAATTTCAGATCAGGAGTAAAGGTCAAACCCAGAAGCTTGTCAAAATACTGGGCCTCACCCAGACGAGAGCCATCCCTTTCAATTGATGCCAGATGGGGATCAGAGCGTTGATGATGTAAGGATAGGAGTTTGGTTTTGGATGCATTAAAGGTAACCAGCCACATCTTCCCCCACTGAACCACGCGCTCGAGATCAGAGGAGAGAGAATCAGAGAGAACTTTGTCATTTACAGCCTTTGATGTGTTGCCGTAGATGGTCGTGTCATCAGCATAGATGTCAACAAATGATTTAAGTATATGTTTAGGGAGGTCATTGATGTAGATCAGGAAGAGAGTTGGGCGCAGGATTGACCCCTGAGGGACTCCAGCATTTATATTGCAGGCCTCCGATTTTTGTCCATCAACCACTACTCTTATGAGCCTATCGGAGAGAAATGATTTAATGATTGAGAAAACATTTCCAGTTATACTGTAGCTGGAAATCTTATGAAGTAGACCCTTATGCCATACCTTGTCGAAGGCCTTTGATATGTCAAGAGCAATTGCCCTAGAAAGGAAGTCTTTGTCAAGAGATTCACTAATCCTGTGGGATATAACCGTCAGCACATCTGCGGTAGATCTTGCAGAGTGGAAACCATATTGTGTGTCACTAAGAAGGTTGTTCCTGCTGAGGTGGTTGACTATTTCTCTATTTAATATGGATTCCAGCAACTTACTCATAACACACAGGAGACTTATTGGTCTGTACTGAGAGGGAGATGACTTATCACCTGAATTCTTAAATACAGGGCAAACTGATGAGGTCTTCCAGGGAGTCGGAAAGCACTTCTCCTTAAGGCAGCGCTTAAATAGTTTCGTAAGTATGGGAGCGAGTTCTGGTTGAAGCTTTTTTAACACTATAATTGGGATGCCATGTGGAAAACGCATGCTCTCAGTTTCAGACCTGTATCGAAGCAATTATTGAAGTTAAAGGCTGCTACATTGAATAGCTGTCATCTCTACTACATAATCAAGTTACCTGAATTAATTTTTTCAATGAACGTTTAAAAATAAAGCTGTAGTGCAGTTTTCTTTAGAGCGACACTGTTATCATTCCATCCGGTATTCCATATTACAAATTATTTATATGAAAACTATATGTTGAATATCTCAGAGACGTACCATGGTTTCATTGCAGTGAATCTTCCTTTTAAAAGTCCAGCATAATCATCAGTGACTCACAAAATGAAAAACAAATCCAAGAATCTTCAATTTGTTTTTTATTTTGTGAGTTGATGATTGTTTGTTTGGATTTTAAAAAGCATTTTACATCAATGAAATCATGTCTTTGAAATATGTAACAGTTTTATATGAATAATTTGTATTTTATCTCTCACATTTGCGATCGATCACTTTATTGATTTCTTTTAAAAGCACGCTGACGCTTTATGTATGTAAGTACATAGGTTTAATAAAGTATGTTGAGAAACACTTTAGCAAGAGTTAAACACATATTTATTATTCGGAAAGAAAACACAAATAATACATGAAAGTCCTTAATCCGCAGAGTTTTAAAGAAATACTTTACTTTTTTTCAGAGAGGAGGAGTTAGCAAAATGCATAAACATATTTTGCCTGTAAAGTATTTAAAGGAACTAAGTATGCAAAGGATCATACTAGCATAAAAATAAAATGTAGAATAATGAAACAGATGCAGTGGGATAAAAAACAAAAAAAAGAAAACCTTAGTTTCACGTGAGAATGTGTTCCCATGGTTATTGAGTCAAAAAAACCAGTGAATCTGAGAAAGTGGTAAAAATAAAATATCCATGTTTGTAGTAGTCCGAGTGCATGTTGTTGATCGAAATTATAAATTGTCCAAAGGATAAATATCTTAGTGGAAAGGCACAGATGAAGAAGTCCAGTTTGTGAGGTTATCCCAAAAGAAGGTGATGTGAAGAATAAGTATAGAAAGTTATCACGTGGTGGATTGAGTTCATTCAAAGTTGAGGGAGGTTATTGGCCTAATGTCAAGGCAGTTCAACACTGTGGAGTAAAAGAAGATGATGATCTGGTTGTCATGACAATCTATCTTTGTAAAAAGGTCAATGGGTACGGTTTGGTGGTGCTATGGGCAGTGTTAATGAGGATGAAGCATAAATATTTAAAAATAAAAAAAGGGCTTTTGGAAAAGAATTTGGGAGTTGTAATCATATTGGAAGAAAGAAGTTATTTGGAATATTAGGTTTTTATTGAGAGTTTTTTGTGAATTGTGGGGATTAAAGAAACAATAAATGGTAATTAGAGGAAAAAGCAGGCGACTGGTGCTTTCGGACTCTGTCATAGTGCAACCAATAAAAGAGAAAAAGGAAATGAAAAGAATAATGCTCAAACTCTCGTACAAATGTATGTGTAGCTATGCATAAATACAAGCATTAGAGCACATATACACGCCAGAGCATAGATACATAGGTCTTCATATATACAGAAGATAAATACATGTACACATGCATAAGCATTTCAGCAAAGTTCGCTAGGGGAAGAAGTGGGGATGGTCAGCCGGTCAATGGGGAGAGGGAAAAAGATAGGCAATATAATAAAATAATGGGGTAACATAAAGTGCCGAGAAAGTGAAAGGAAGTAATCTGTAATTGATGGAAATGAGATTTTAAGGGAATTATTTAAAATTAAGTAATTTCAAATTGACCATATTTAAATTTAGTCTTCTTTCTGCAATGTAGTAGAGCTGAAATCTTTAGCTTCAATCATCACCTGATACAGTTCTGGAACTGGGAGTATGCCTTTTCCACAAGCGCCAACAGAAGCTCAGCGAATGACGACGATCAGGCTGGCTTCGATGTATTGGTAGGTCATGTTGGTGATGTTTTTGACGTATGACCAAACGAAGTAGTCCAGTGGGTTGAGGTCTGGGGAGGAGGAGGGCCAGTGAGAGAACGATACAAAGTCGTAGCACTCCTTCTAAAGCCGAGCTTGGGTCTCTTTGGACTTGTGGCCCGGAGCCAAGTCCTGCTGCTACACCCAGGGTGTGCCAGTGGCCACCTGATTGTATCAGGGGATTACCACATTCCTCAGCACATCCATGTACACTTTGGTGTTGACTTTCAAGTCAACTTTGAAGATGTGAAGTGGAACGATATGACTCTCACTTGAAACCACACCAAAGACCATAACCGTGGCTGGAAACTTTGTTTCCGTCACTCTGGGCACATCCCTGTTATTTGTGGTAATCCAGCGATGCATTTGAGGGTGCTGGCATTGTTCATCTTGCCATAACTTGGATTGGTAGAGAGCAGGAGGTGTACAGTGGTGCATCTCCGATCTCATTGAACATTGTGTCACTTTCAGAAATGATACAAGGCTCTTATCGCTACTGGGATTTGTACACAACTGGCCAACTAGTAGATGGTCGGCAAAAAAAAAAAAAAAACGGAAATGAAATCATGTCGTCTTTACTGTGGCGACAATTTTTTCGTTCTACCTTGTAATGAACAAATAAAAAATACCTTATTTTAGTCATGGAAGAAGAAAATTTTTTAAATGAAACTGAAGTAGAATAAATAGTGGTGGCGGTTGTGACCCAACGAACCACAGGTATGTACAGTATATATTTAAGAAAATGTTCTCATTATTTTGTTCTAGCTGGGGATGGGGCATCTTACTGGATGCCAGACATTCACCCGCTATCCCATACGTTCAAACCGAGAGATTTTTTAAAGAATCTAACCGCTCATTTAAATGCGATTATTAACATCTCTCTTGCACTTGGATCACCGGGTATATATGTTACATATGCCACATAGTTTTTGAAATTCTTTTCGTTAGTCCGGTTGCTCCTACATTTGAGGACAAATATGTGTTTGAAACACGGTTCAAAGTAGAATAAAAAGTAGTAACGGTTGTGACCCGACGGGTCACGGGAATGTCTCGTGTTTTAGATTTGAGTATAAATAGGTGTTTGAAGCACGGTATATAAAAGACTCTTTTTTTTTTTTTTTAAATTTATTATTATTATTATTATTATTATTATTATTTTTTTTATTTTTTTACTTCTAGCATCTAAGAGGAGATGCATAAAAGTGCTATACCTTTTATAAAACGTAGTTGATGATAAAAAACAAAAACAAAAAACAAACTCTCCTTTCCAGTTGAGCTGTGAGAATCTGAGCATCGCTACTCGTAAAGAGCGGCCGTGGAAAATATTGATTTTAGCCGGCAGGAATAGGCACATTCGCTCCGTTATTTATTCTGTTCAAATATGCGACGAAACTTAAGAATTGTATTTTTTTTTTATCATTCGGCTACGAAAGAATATACCGATTAACTGTTTATACTGAAGAGATGGCATTCCTATATCACTGTTTATATACATATCTTTCAAAGCAAATAAATATTTTAGAGATATAAATAGAAGTATACATCTTTTTGGCTTTCTTAACTTAAAAATTTTAATATTCATTTCATAACTATTATATATATATATATATATGTGTGTGTGTGTGTGTGTGTGTATATATACACACACACATATATATATGTGTGTGTGTGTGTATATATGTGTTTATATATATGCGTGTGTGTATATATATGTGTGTGTGTATATATATGTGTTTTTATATATATATGTGTGTGTGTATATATATGTGTGTATGTATATGTGTGTGTATATATATGTGTGTGTACATGTGTGAATATATAAGTGTGTATGTATATATATGTGTGTATGTGTGTATATATATGTGTGTGTGTGTATATATATATGTGTGCATATATATGTGTGTGTATATATGTATATATATGTGTGTGTGTATATATGTATATATATGTATATATATATGTGTGTGTATATATATATGTATATATATATGTGTGTGTATATATATATGTATATATATATGTGTGTGTATATATATATGTATATATATGTGTGTGTATATATATATGTATATATATGTGTGTATGTGTGAGTATATATATGTATGTGTATATGCACACAGGGTGATGTGATGCGCAAGTGTGTTAGCTATAAGGTAGCATCTTGGCTTACGCACCATCTCGCTCTCAGCAACCACCACTGGCTAGCCTTGCGCGAAACGAGAAGCCGAGTGCGTAAGTCTTCTCCTGTCAGTACACAGCCTCTCCATCATCAAGACCTCCGCTGTGCCTCCTCGTGGTCACACACGGTAACTGGTTGTCATGCGACTCCAGGCTGAATCAGTAGAGGATCTCGGAACAGTAGGGAGTCCCAGAGGGACTGTGCTACGGCCCACCGACGTGTGGACATGCCCGGACACATTACCAATCCCTATCCCAGTCATGGGTCAAATGGCCTCACTGCCTTGTGAGAGCCATGGAAATGGATAAGGCTAGGGGAGCAACCCCGACAGAAACGAAGGAGTGGAGCCCCTTAGGCGGTTGGATGGCATACTTGCCTCCCTCCGGCAGCTCCTGCACCCTTGTTCGTCCCCAACCGTCTCGACTATGTCTTGCCGTTGGAATTGGGCGGGCCAGGACGAGAGAGTGAGGCCGATGCAGCGCAAGTCCCCCTCACTATAATCCAAATCCAGCGCAAGTCAGGGTGTCAAACATTGCGTCAACACCAAGCCCTGTGGCGATGGGCGAGCGGCAAAGCAGCAGGTGTGGAAATCACTGGGAGCTGTAGCTGCAAACCTGCACACAGGCGGCCCAGAAACTGGTCGTACTCCACTCGACCGAAGCAGCGAGGGGGTGCAGGCAACTGGCTGGCCGACCGAGCAGTCCTTTTCAGGATCACTCTGCTCGCCTCCATGGCATGAGGACGGGGCGATAAAAGGAGCCCTAAACATAGCTGCTTCACCATCACCCCTGGCCAGCATACCGCGGCTGGCGGGGTTTCCCTCACAGCGGTCGAGACATGAGAAAGAAAGGGTTGGTGCTTACCTTAGCATCATGGAATGTCCGTACTTTGCTCGACAACACCAGAGCTGACCGACCCGAGAGAAGAACTGCTCTCGTAGCAAGGGAGCTTGCCCGTTATAAGGTAGACATCGCAGCCCTCAGTGAGACTCGCCTCTCAGACAAGGGTCAACTGACAGAGTCAGGTGGCGGCTACACCTTTTTTTGGAGTGGACGCAGCGGCGAGGAGCGCAGAGAGGCTGGCGTGGGCTTCGCCATCAAGACTAAGCACGTGAGGAAGCTGGTTAGCATCCCGGACGGCATCAATGACCGGCTGATGAAGATGCAACTCCCGCTTAACAAGGCAAGAACCGCCACACTGATCAGCGCCTACGCACCAACCATGACTAACCCCAAAGATACCAAGGACCAGTTCTATGAAGATCTGGAAAGCCTCATCTCCGCTGCTCCGCAGAGAGAGAAGCTCATCGTCCTCGGCGACTTCAATGCCCGCGTTGGCATGGACCATTCCACTTGGGACCGAGTCCTTGGCCACCATGGAGTGGGCAAGTGCAATAGCAACGGCTTACGGCTGCTCAGCTTTTGCGCTGCACACGACCTTTCCATCACCAACACCATGTTCCGCCTACCCACCCGTAACAAGACGTCGTGGATGCACCCACGCTCCCACCACTGGCATCTGATTGACTACGTCATCATCAGGGCAAGGGACAGGAGAGACGTAAGATTGACCAAGGCTGTGTGTGGTGCCGACTGTTGGACAGACCACCGCCTGATCATATCCAAAATGTGCCTCTACATCCAACCCAAGAGGCGGCCTCAGGGCCAGAAAGTCACAAAGCGCCTTGACCTGGAAAAACTTAAAAGTCCAGATGTCATCCATGAGCTACAGGAAGCAATCAAAGACAAGCTATCTGTCCCCCTCACCATCTCGGACACTATCGAAGATCAGTGGGCACACCTCAGAGACTCCACCTACTCCATCGCTCTCGAAATCATTGGACCCAAGCAAAAGAAGCACCAGAACTGGTTTGATGAAAATGACTCTGAGATTCAGCCCCTCCTGGAGGAGAAACGCCAACTTCTCCGTGCACATCAGAGTGACCCCAAGTGTTTTGCAAAGAAAGCTGCCTTCATCAACATCCGCAGCAAGGTGCAGGCCAGACTCCGCTCCATGCAGGATGCCTGGCTCAGCGCCAAAGCAGATGAGATCCAGGAGCATGCCAATAGCCAGGATATGAGGAAGTTTTACGATGCGCTGAGGGCTGTCTACGGTCCCCAGTCCTCTAGCTCCTCCCCCCTGCTTAGCTCCGATGGAACAACTGTCTTGAATGACAAAAAGCAAATCCTTGATAGATGGGCGGAGCACTTTAACAGTGTGCTAAACCGACCATCTTCCATCAACGATGAAGCCATCGATCGACTACGCCAGGAGCCTATCAACGAGGAGCTCGACATCCCACCCTCGTCAGAGGAAGTAAGCAAAGCCATCAAGCAACTTTCCTCTGGGAAGGCCCCCGGCCCCGACTCAATTCCAGCAGAAGTATATAAAGCTGGTGGACCTACACTGCTTTTAAGACTAACAGAACTCTTCCAATCCATGTGGGAGAGTGAAGAATTACCGCAAGATTTTCGTGATGCTACTATCGTTCACATTTACAAACGCAAGGGAAATCATCAGTCATGTGACAACCACCGCGGGATATCCCTTCTTTCCATCGCCGGGAAAATCCTGGCCCGCGTCCTTCTCAACCGCCTGCTGGTGCACCTTGAAGATGGTCTTCTTCCCGAGAG
>NC_136518.1:74416004-74433504 GCF_053919585.1 Euprymna scolopes | reverse complement strand
TATGTATATATATATATGTATGTACGTATGTATATATATATATGTATGTACGTATGTATATATATGTATGTACGTATGTATATATATATGTATGCACGTATGTATATATATATGTATGCACGTATGTATATCTATATATGTACGTATGTATATATGTATGTATATATGTGTGTATATATGTATGTATATATGCGTGTGTATATATGTATGTATATATGTGTATATATATGTATGTATATATGTGTATATATATGTATGTATATATATGTATGTATATATGTATATATATATTTATATATGTATGTATATATGTATATATATATTTATATATATATGTATGTATATATATATATTTATATATATATGTATGTATATATGTATATATATATTTATATATGTATGTATATATGTATATATATATTTATATATATATGTATGTATATATGTATATATATATTTATATATATATGTATGTATATATGTATATATATATTTATATAATTTAATTCAAATACCAAAAAACAAGAAATGGGCAGGTGAAATTAATAAAATTTTCCTTAAGGCCTTATCGTCTGACCCTCTAAGAGGAAACGTCAGAATTATAAATTAAAAACTAAGAAAACGAATGAGGGAAGAAGGGAATTTTGGTTTCAGTTGGAAGAACAGTGGAAAAAAAAAAAAAAAAAAAAAACTCTCTCCCATTCCTCGACGTTCGTGTTTCTAAAGTTGGTACTACGTTTGAGACCTCTGTTTATAGAAAACCTACATTTATAGGGCTTTATCTTAATTGGTTTTCTTTTGCCCCTCAGTCTAGAAAAATAAACCTCATTAGCGCCCTTACGCATCGTGCACTTATGATTTGTTCACCAAACCGTCTTGATACGGAACTTGGGGAAATTACAAATATTTTTCTTAATAATGGATATCCCATTAATATAATAAAATCTACTATTGAACGTAAAATTACTACATTTAATAGTGTTAAACATATTGGTCCATCACGTTGTCCCATTTATTTAAAATTACCATGGTTGGGTCCTGTTGGCCTTCATATTGTTGAAAGGATTTCTTCTGCTACTCAACGTTGTTTTCCAGCTACTATGCTTAGAGTAGTTTACACAACTCGAACCTTTTTCTCTTCTTTTCGTAAAGATGTTTTGCCAACCATTCAAAAGAACTCTGTTGTTTATAAATTCGTTTGTCAGTGTGGAGCTGACTACGTTGGCAAAACATCCCAAAGATTAGAAATTAGAATATCCACACATATCCCTCGGGATATTCGACTACACCAGGTTTCGAGAACATCCGGGCACTCCCAAGCTCATGAGTCCGCCATTGGCAATCACCTGTTGAGTATAAATAGGTGTGCCGATCAATATTCCGATGGGTGGTTTTCTGTTTTATACAGTGCTAGGTCGAACTATCATCTCAATATCATTGAGGCGTTAGTTATTAACAACTCTCGACCTAGCCTGTGTAGACAAAAGATTCTGAAACATCAGTTGGAGATATTCATTGATTTAAAACCACCTGAACAGTGAGATTTTTTTTTTTTTTTCCCACTGTTCTTCCAACTGAAACCAAAATTCCCTTCTTCCCTCATTCGTTTTCTTAGTTTTTAATTTATCATTCTGACGTTTCCTCTTAGAGGGTAAGACGATAAGGCCTTAAGGAAAATTTTATAAATTTCACCTGCCCATTTCTTGTTTTTTGGTATTTGAATTAAATTATGTTTCCTCTGAAATTTTTCCTACCTTTTTGCTGTACCAAAAATTTACTTATACATTTATATATATATATGTATGTATATATGTATATATATATTTATATATATATGTATGCATATATGTATATATATATTTATATATATATGTATGTATATATGTATATATACATTTATATATATATGTATGTATATATGTATATATACATTTATATATATACGTATGTATATATGTATATATACATTTATATATATATGTATGTATATATGTATATATACATTTATATATATACGTATGTATATATGTATATATACATTTATATATATATATGTATGTATATATGTATATATACATTTATATATATATGTATGTATATATGTATATATATATTTATATATATGTATGTATATATGTATATATATATTTATATATATATGTATGTATATATGTATATATATATTTATATATATATGTATGTATATATGTATATATATATTTATATATATATGTATGTATATATGTATATATATATTTATATATATGTATGTATATATGTATATATATATTTATATATATATGTATGTATATATGTATATATATTTATATATATATGTATGTATATATGTATATATATTTATATATATATGTATGTATATATGTATATATATTTATATATATATGTATGTATATATGTATATATATATTTATATATATATGTATGTATATATGTATAAATATATTTATATATATATGTATGTATATATGTATATATATATTTATATATATATGTATGTATATATGTATATATATTTATATATATATGTATGTATATATGTATATATATATTTATATATATATGTATGTATATATGTATATATATATTTATATATATATGTATGTATATATGTATATATATATTTATATATATATGCATGTATATATGTATATATATATTTATATATATATGTATGTATATATGTATATATATATTTATATATATATGTATGTATATATGTATATATGTATACATATATATTTATATATATGTATGCATATATGTATATATATATTTGTATATACATGTATGTATATATATATGTATATATATGTATGTAGTTATATGTATGTATATGTATGTATGTATGTATATGTATGTGTATGTATATATGTATATATGTATATATATTTATGTATGTATATATGTATATATGTATTTATGTATGTATATATGTATATATATATTTATATATATGTATATATATGTATATATATATTTATATATGTATGTATATACGTATATATGTATGTATATATTTATATATGTATGTACATATTTATATATTTATATATGTATGTATATATATTTATATATGTATGTATATATATATATAAATTGTATATATATATATTTATATATATGTATGTATATATGTATATATTTACATATGTATGTATATATTTTTATATATGTATGTATATATGTATATATTTATTTATATATGTATGTATATATTTATGTATATATGTATGTATATATGTATGTATATATGTATGTATATATTTATAATATGTACGTATATATGTATATATTTATTTATATATGTATGTATATATGTATATATTTATTTATATATGTATGCATATTTGTATGTATATATGTATGTATATATTTATATAAATGTATGGTATATATATATTTATATATATGTATGTATATATATATTTATATATATGTATGCATATAATTATATATATATTTATATGTATGTATATATGTATATATATTTATATATATGTATGTATATATATTTATATATATGTATGTATATATATTTATATATATGTATGTATATATGTATATATATATTTATATATCTGTATGTATCTAATTATATATTTTTTTATATGTATGTATATATGTATATATATATTTATAAATATGTATGTATATATGTATATATATATTTATATATATCTATATATATATTTATATGTATGTATGTATATATGTATATATATATGTATCTATATATGTATATATATATTTATATAGATGTATGTATATATGTATATATATATTTATATAGATGTATGTATATATGTATATATATATTTATATATATGCATGTATATATGTATATATATATTTATATATATGCATGTATATATGTATATATATATTTATATATATGTATGTATATATGTATATATATATTTATATGTATGTATATATGTATATATATCTATTTATATATATGTATGTATATATGTATATATATATGTATGTATATATGTATATATATATTTATATACATGTATGTATATATGTATATATATATTTATATACATGTATGTATATATATATATATTTATATATGTGTATGTATATATATATTTATATATATATGTATGTATGTATGTATATATATATTTATATATATGTATGTATACATATATTTATATATATGTATGTATGTATATATATATTTATATGTATATATATATATTTATATATATGTATGTATATATGTATATATATATTTATATATATGTATGTATATATGTATATATATATTTATATATATGTATGTATATATGTATATATATATTTATATATATGTATGTATATATGTATATATATATTTATATATATGTATGTATATATGTATATATATATTTATATATATGTATGTATATATGTATATATATATTTATATATATGTATGTATATATGTATGTATATATTTATATATATGTATGTATATATGTATATATATATTTATATATATGTATGTATATATGTATAAATATATTTATATACATGTATGTATATATATATATATATTTATATATATGTATGTATATATGTATATATATATATTTATATATATGTATGTATATATGTATATATATATTTATATATATGTATGTATATATGTATATATATATATTTATATATATGTATGTATATATGTATATATATATTTATATACATGTATGTATATATATATATTTATATATATGTATGTATATATATATTTATATATATATATGTATGTATATATATATTTATATATATGTATGTATATATGTATATATATTTATATATATATGTATCTATATATATTTATATCCTTCAACATCATCCTCCACCATATATATATATATATATATATATATATATATATATATATATATATATATTTATATATATATATATATATATAGATATATGAATTTTAATTTTATTGGTTTTTATTTGATGTAGGGAGATGTGTATACGGTTTAGCTTATAATGAATAAAATATAATAAAAAAAATATAATAAATACAATATAATGAATAATGTTCCCACATTACTCATCATGTTGCCACATTGCATAGTTCGTTACTCGTTAATTGCATACTTCATAATAACTAGTTTAATACTTTAGTATTTTTACAGGCCGATACACATGGCTGATATGTATGATTGTTTAAAAAATGTCTTCTGTAATATAGTTAATAATCGATTGTTGTTTATTTTTTTTGTCATCCAAACGAAAGTATTTTCTCTTTGTTTTCATTTTTATATGAAGTTTTTGTGATTTATAAACTTTTTTAAAATCTTTTTCAGATTTACAATTGAACAAACAATCTTTTCATTTTTGTATCACATTTTTAAAATAACAAAATCATTTCTTTTTCGGGGCTTTTTAAAACTGGAGATAAACGTCATAAAATAAACTTAATAATAATAAACCGAAACACTTCGTTGAACATATGCCATTCATATAGAATGTATATAATATATATAAAATATATTACATATATAATGTATGTAATCAATATATTAATACGATAGCGTGTGTGTTATTTATTTGCTTAAATCCGAGTGACTTGAATTATGATTGACTTCCATTTCTTATGGTCCTGGATATGACCTTAAACTATGTCCAGTGGTGAGGCCCCAGCTTGTGGGCTTTGGGGAGTGTGGAGCCACCCTTTAATTACCATTGCTTCCAGGTCCACTCATACCCGGAGTAGTAGTTTCTGTTAGGGTCCCAACTATGGGTTAAATAGAAACCGACGTGAAAACAACAAATATATTCTATTAAAAAATTTTTCTTCAAAATCTTTGGATTCGGTATTAAATAACCCGAAAAGGGTTTATATGCCGTAAAACAAAAACAACCAACCAACCAACCAACCAACCAACCAACCAACCAACCATTTCTTATAATAAATAATTTTACTAAGAATTCTCCATAAGTTTTTGGTTTCGGTTTCGATTCAAGCTGATGCACCCAAGTTATATGGATATATTTTTTTTATTTTTGAAATCTCAACTTTATAATATATAAAAATCGATAGACCATTAACTCTATAATAACATATACGAAATCTGCAAACGTTAAAATATCATATTTAAGCGTACTTTACGCCGAGCGTCTCTGCTAGCATGGATAAATACTTTTGCAGTCTTAACAAAAGAGCTACAATAATATCATACCGTCTCAATTTGCGCTGAACATCGGCACAATTCCAATATCAATATGTTGCATATGAATGGGTCCCTTGTGGAATTTCTACCGATCCCCCTAGTATACATCTAACCTAATATATATTTATATATATTTGATACTATATAATGTATGTAATGTATATAAAATATTTATTTTACATCATACTTGTAATATATATATTTATAATGTATGTAATATAAATATATATATTTATAATGTATGTAATATACATATATATATAATGTATGTAATATATATATATATATATATATATAATGTATGTAATATATATATAATGTATGTAATATATATATAATGTATGTAATATATATATATAATGTATGTAATATATATATAATGTATGTAATATATATATATATATATAATGTATGTAATATATATATAATGTATGTAATATATATATATATAATGTATGTAATATATATATATATATAATTTATGTAATATATATATATAATTTATGTAATATATATATATAATATATGTAATATATATATAATATATGTAATATATATATATAATGTATGTAATATATATATATAATATATATATATAATGTATGTAATATATATATAATATATATATATAATGTATGTAATATATATATAATATATATATAATGTATGTAATATATATATAATATATATATAATGTATGTAATATATATATAATATATATATAATGTAAGTAATATATATATATAATATATATATAATATAAGTAATATATATATAATATATATATATATAATGTATGTAATATATATAATATATATATAATATATGTAATATATATATAATATATATATAATATATGTAATATATAATATATATTTAATATATGTAATATATATATAATATATATATAATATATGTAATATATAATATATATTTAATATATGTAATATATATATAATATATATATAATGTATGTAATATATACATATAATATATATATAATGTATGTAATATATATATATAATATATACATAAGGTATGTAATATATATATATACATAATATAATATATATATATATATATATATATATATATATATATATATATATATATATATATATATATATATATATACTAGCAAAAGTACCCGTAGTTGACTGGGTTTAAAAACAGCCTACAAAAAATGGACTCTGATTTATGAAAGTATGACAGGTTATGAAAAGGAAGGGTTGTAAAGAGATATGTTCGAATTTGGGGGTATCAAAACCAAAGCAAAATACGATGAAAGTAAAAATAAAATAAATAAACCCCTTAATTTATTATACCATACATGTTCCCACTGAAACACTTATCACAATATTTTTTGGATGTATATTAAAAAACCTTGTTACACTTTGTGACATATTTCCATTCTATGCGGTCAGGCGCGAGCGAACACCCCATAATTTTATTATACCATATTTCTTCAAACTGAAACATAATTATCAAAGTATACTGACGCAGATAGGTATGAAAAGTCTTTATTAAAGTTTGTGCCTATTTGCATTCTACGGAGGCCAGGTGCGATCGCAGAACTCCCAATTTTATTATACCATCCATAAGTTAAAACATACTTATCAAAGTATTCTCATGTACATCTATATCAAAAGCCTTGTAAACGTTTTTTTTAATCTTATATTTCCATACTTTGGGGGCCAGGTGCGAAAACAGACCCCACAATTTTTATGGACCACCGTTCTGCCAGATCAAACATACCCATTCCTGATTCTCGATACATCTTCTATCATATGTAATCAGTTTTTTAAAATAGTCAACCATATAGGAGTCTATTCGTGACCACACACACACACACACACACACACACACACACACACACACACACACACACACACACACACACACACACACACAGACGTTCAGGTTTATATTATATATATATAATGTGTGTAATATATGTAATGTATGTAATATATATATATATATACATATATATATACATATATATATACATATATATATATATAAATATATATATATATATATATATATAAAATATGTAATGTATGTAATCTATATATTAGTGTTGGCACGATTAATTAGAATTGAAATATCGCCAAATTTGGGGTTATCGGAATCGAAAAAATTGGTGCCTATTTTCCGATGCGAAAATGATTCCTTTGATTGCCCATTGCTAGTAATGATCAAGTAAAAAATATTTATTGATTTTAAAATATCAGTAAAGCTAAAATCATCCTCCACAAGTGCATTTTTACTTTTAGGAAAATATCTGCACATTTAAGATGTTTTTTTTTTCTTACAGAAATCAGGGGAAATAACAACTCATGAAATATATTTAAGATAGGTGATATATATATATAATGTGAATACAATATTTATTATATAAAAATGCATGTAAGATATATATATATGTAATATATATCGAATATAAGTTGTTTAAGGTGTGTAATATGCATAATGCATGTAATTATATATATATATATATATATATATATATACTAGCAGGTTGCCCCTTGCCCCGCATTATCCGTTCGTAAAATACGCTTAAATTTGATTAATGCAGATTTCGCATTTATTATATTATATTGGACCCAATATGTATTAACTCTTTTAATATTAAAAATGCCGCGTACGCCATCACCGAGAATTGAAACTAAAGTGTTTACATTACGATTTAATTTTTCCTTTGATGTTAATGCCTGAACTATGAAGACATACTTACTGCAAGACTTAAAATTTAAACATTAACCAATAGCTATTACGTTAAGCATTCATATTTATTATTTTTTTTGGCAAATTCTATTTCTTTTAAATTTTCCCACTTTTGCACCGATGTTCCCGGGATTAAACTCAAATATAAAGTATCCCATGGGTTAAAATACGCTCTATATGAAGTTTTATGTCTGTAGACTAAAAATTACAAAGGAGTTTGGTAGGCAAAATTTTTAAAACAAATATATACACGCATACATAAATATATATAGAAAAATGTTTGTCTTTACTACAACCTTTTTACACAAATATTACGCAAGTATAAATCATGTACAATATCTGCATGAATATAATTACACGTAATAGTTAACTAAAGGTAATTATCCCAAAAGAAAACCGAAAAAAAACTATTAGGAAATTAATTAAAATGAATGTTTAAAAGAATATACAATTTAGCTAGATATTTATTAGATAAATGCAATTCTACGACTCATATATAACGAAGTCATATTTTCTTTTTAAATAAATAGAAAAAAAGAGTTTAATATGAACATCAACACACACACGCACACACAATATATATATAATGTAATATATATGTATTATAAGTATACATAGCCCTTGAGCCCCTGGAGGGACAATTTTTTGTAGACTTTTTTTGTAGCAAGGAGTTCTTTTTACAGGGTGAGGATGCTGGCTTCACGTCTGACCTTCCCAGAAAGTATATACAGCGCCTCGCCTAGCCTTCCCAAATGGCCATCCATCTGGTACTGGCTAGGCTCAACGTTGCTTAACTTCCGTGATCTGGCGAGAACCGGTGTGTCAACGTGATTGTACCGTATATTGTTATAAGTCTCTCTCTCTCTCTCTCTCTCTCTCTCTCTCTCTCTCTCTATATATATATATATATATATATATATATATATATATATATATATATATATACACACACACACACCTATAATTTGACTATCTATATCTCTTTCACTAATATATATGTGTGTGTGTGTATGTGTGTGTGCATATGTGTGTATAGTCCAGTGGGCAATTTCCCTTCTGTCTATATTGACTCAGCTGAATTCAATTTGATGAGAAATAAAAAGAAGAAAAAAAGAGAAAAGAAATATGTTTGGTATTGCACCGTAGGAAGTTCAGAGGAAGGGGGAGGACACTCCCTAAAGCTACAAAAAAAAAAAAAAAAAATAGAAAAGGGCCATGGCAAATGGCCCCTCCTCCCAACGACACACACCCAAGAGTTTTAGTGTATTGCTCCTAATTTTATCCAGCAAGCGTTGGATACATAAAAAAAATAATAGTATAGACCCATAGATGTTGGCTATTGTGTGTCTAATTGATAACATATCTTTAGATCTTGAGTTGAACTTATCATTTCTTTATATAAGTGGTGAACATTCATCTGTTTGTATGTGTGGTCGGCTAAAACTTCCATGCTATAATATTAAGAAGAAAATATTTATATTATACTACATGTAGCTTAATTGCCATATATATTTTCGTTACTTACTACCTAGTTCTACTCATGTATTGAGCACCGTTGAAAGAAATACTGAAAATCGATACATAAATTATTATATCTCCCCATAGCATTTATTTTATATATATATACACACACGGCATAATCAAGTTTGACACACCGATTTCCGTCAGATCACCGATGTTAAGAGCAACGATGAGCCTGGCCAGTACCAGATGGGTGACCAATTTTGAATTTCCAGGTGCTATATCTGCTCTCCGCTTATCTCAGCATTGTTTCCAGTCGTCCTGAACTTCTTGCCACTGGACTCAGACAGTGCCGATTCAAGAGAGGTGTGGTTGGAGATTGCGCAACCCTTGCCTCACAATTACACGTGAAGCTGCCCCTACAGGGGGTATCCTTTGTCCTTCAAGATTGAACGGAGGCATATATATATATATATATATATATATATATATATATATATATATATATATATAACTGAATTCGTTCAAAACATATCGCTAAAACCAAAACAAAGAAACATCTCTCTCTCTCTATATATATATATAGAGATGTTTCTTTGTTTTGGTTTTAGCGATTTGTTTTGAACGAATTCAATTATTAACGAAAGTGCATTTTTACCTAAATGCGAGTTGGGAATAATTCTCCCTTTAACCAATCCGGTACCCTCGCATGGGGGAGCGGTATATATATTATTTTTAAAATATTATTTTTAAAATATGTGTGTGTCTCCATTCAGTCCGTTCATATATATATATATATATATATATATATATATATATATATATATATGTGTGTGTGTGTGTGTGCATCTTTTTGTTTTTTTACTATTTTGGTCTAGCTGAGGATGGGGCATCCTACGTGATAGGATACATTTTCCCGTTATCTCAGACATTCCAACCGATCTTTTTAAGATTCTTACTTTATCTTTATAAGTGAAATTGTTTGTATCTATTTGCATTTGGTTCACCGGGTATATTCTATTTTAAAATTCTTTCCCATGAGTTCGGTTGCTCATATAATTACTGAAATGATAAAGATTTTTCCTAAGATTCCAGTTTCTTTTAATGTCAGACATAAGTCCTTCGTATTTCGTTATTTTTTTCCTCTTCAGGTCTGTGTAATCCAATATCATTGAGGACACTGACTTCTACTAAGGTTGTTTCTTTCCCTTCTTGTCCCATATCACTATGTCAGGCTAGATGTTGGTTATTGTGTGTCTATTTAATACATATCTATATAAAGGGCATCTATCTTTTTGTATGTGTGGCCGGCTAAAACTCCCATACTATAATATAAAGATTACATGCATGCTGCGGCCCTGCTATTTTAACAGCATCTGCAACCACAGCTCTCCAAATTTTAGGGCCATGGTAATCTTGGGAAGACAAGTAAAGTAGTTTCTGGTTGATTTCCATCTTGATTCGGGGGTGTATCTCCACCCTGTTAGTTAAATGTGCCCCTAGATACCAACCTGGAAATTTCTACGACTCTGTATGAAACATACAGCGCCTAGTCACCCATTTGGTACTCGCCAGGCTCATCGTTGCTTAACTTCGGTGATCTCATGAGAACCGGTGTGTCCACGTAAGTGTGCATTATATTAAGACTAAGAAAACATTAATATTATATAACATGGGAGTTGATCAAAGTTTGTTTCCCTCAGGCATTTTTCCACATATACTTATAAAACACAAAATACATGCTCATATATATATATATATATATATATATATATTTTTTTTCACATGGAGGTCACCACTTATCAAGGCCCGGAAGCCACTCGAGGATTAGGGTTATTGTGTGTACGGTAATCAATGGGATAGTATCGTAGTAATCATTAGTATTGGAGATTAGACAGTGTCTTACTTAAGGGGGCGGTTTGTCAGGTGGGAAACAGGCAAACGGAAGACAGTTCCAGAGGCATGCACTTCTAAGAAAGAAGCTCTGCTCAGGGAATCTACGTTTTGATTTAGGCACAGATAAAGAGTGGGGAAAATTAATGACAGTAATTTCAGCTAGATGGGTGTTTTTTGTGAAAGATTGGAGAGGGGGGAGGACTAGAGATTGGAGCTCAGACAAGCCAAGGAAATAACGATAAAACAAAGACAGGCTCGCAACGTCTCTTCTGTGGAAGAGAGGCTGCAGGGAAGAGAAAAGAGCATTCCCCACTAAGCCATGAAGTATATTTTGTACTTTGTCAAGGCAGGATAGGCTGCTTTTAGCAGCTCCTGCCCAGATGTGGCAGCAGTACTCCATCCTTGGACGTATTTGGCTTTTATATAGATAGAGAATTGCATCAGTAGTGAGATATCTTCTAGAGCGGTAGAAGGATCCCACCATTTTGCTAGCGTCCTTGGCAACACACCTGATGTACGTGTTACATTTCAGATCAGGAGTAAAGGTCAAACCCAGAAGCTTGTCAAAACATAGAGCCTCCCCAAGACGAGAGCCATCCATTTCAATTGTTGCCAGATGGGTATCAGAGCGTTGATGATGTAAAGATAGAAGCTTGGTTTTGGATGCATTAAAAGTAACCAGCCACCTCTTCCCCCACTGTACGAAGTGGTCAAGATCAGAGGAGAGAGAATCAGAGAGAACTTTGTCATTTACGGCCTTTGATGTGTTGCCATAGATGGTCGTGTCATCAGCATAGATGTCAACGAATGATTTAAGTATGTGTTTTGGGAGATCATTGATGTAGATCAGGAAGAGAGTTGGGCCCAGGATGGACCCCTGAGGGACTCCATCATTAATACTGTGAGCCTCTGATTTCTGCCCATCAACTACTACTCTTATGACCCTATCGGAGAGAAATGATGTAATAATTGAGAAAACATTTCCAGTTATACAGTAGCTGGAAATCTTATGAGGTAGGCCCTTATGCCATCCCTTATTGAAGGCTTTCGATATGTCAAGAGCAATTGCCATGGAAAGCAAGCCTTTGTCAAGAGATTCACTAATCCTATGAGATATAACTGTTAGCACATGTGCTGTAGATCTTGCAGAACGAAAACCATATTGCATGTCACTAAGAAGGTTGTTTCTGCTGAGGTGATTGACTACTTCTTTATTTAATATGGATTCCAACAACTTACTTATGACACACAGGAGACTTATTGGTCTGTACTGAGAGGGAGATGACTTTTCGCCTGAATTCTAAAATACAGGGCATACGGCGGATGGGGTTTTCCAGGTTGTTGGAAAGCACTTCTCCTTAAAGCAACGCTTAAACAGTTTTGTAAGTATGGAGGCAAGTTTTGACTGGAGCTTTTTCAGCACTATAACTGGAATGCCGTCAGGGCCAGTTGCTTTACTGGAATCAAGGTTCTTGATTAGCTTGGCGACCTCACGCACAGATGTTTGTATGTTGCATAGCGTGTTGTCTGTTATAGGAGGAAATACTGGGAGTTGATGGCCTTCATCGCATAGAGTAGAATTAGCTGCAAAGTTTTTGGCAAATAGTTTGGCCTTGTCTAATGCTGACGAGATGACCTCAGGTCCATTGATGATGGTTAGGAGAGAACACACGCTTCTGTTCAGGATCCTGTTTGCTATTTGCCAAAACTGGTGGGAACCAAGCCGCTGCTCAGCTACTGTCGATTTAACAGACTGGGCATATAGCTCTCTTGCCTTTTTTATTACTCTTTTACAGTGGTTGCTGGCAGTCCTGAAAGATATATATATGGATTTCAGTTATGGGTGAAAAAAATATGAGTTAATTACACATAATCTGTAATTAACTGAACAAGTTATCAATCTTTCTCATAGCTGTCTATGTATTTCTTTGCTGGTTTTAAGTCTATATTGTTTTTTTTCTTTTTGTACTTGGGAGTCACAACTTTTCAAGGCCCAGAGGCCACTTGAGGATAAGGATTAATCAATGTAAGATTGTAGTGTAGTAATTGTAACTAGTGTAAATTGGATAGAATTTGATTATTTATGGGGATGGCTCAACAAGAATTTGTTTACATTGGATTTAAAGGCTGCCATTATGTATTCAACTGGGATGATGGAAAACGGAACAATGTTCCACAGGCAGGCAGGTCTGGAAAGAAGCTTTGATCATGGAATTTGTGTTTAGATTTTGCTACAGATAGAGAATGGGAGAAATTATTTGTAGTTGTTTTAGCCACTCGAGTGTTTTTTTGTAAAAGTTTGGCAAGGGGGGGGGCATAAATTGGATTTCAATGGAGCACTTAACCATGAAAATAATGATAGAGCAGAGACAGGCTCGCAACTTTTCTTCTTTGGCGAAGAGATTGCAGGGAAGAGAAAAGTGCATCACCTACTAGGTTTCAAGGCCAGTTTTGGATATCTAGGCTAGATAAGGCTCGCTGAGCAGCTCCTGCCCAGATGTGGCAACAGTACTCCATTTTAGGGCATACCTGGCTCTTATACAGATAGATGATTACAGCTAGAGGATTGCATTGACAGTGAGATACCTGTTGGAGCGGTAGCATGATACAACTATTTTTCCAGCCATCTTGGCAACAGATTTGATGTATGTGTTCTATTTCAGATCAGGAGTGAAGATCAGTCCCAGAAGCTTGGCTAAACATGGTGCTTCCCTAAGATGAGAGCCATTTATTTCAATTGGGGTGTGATGAGAGTCAGAGCGATTAGGATGAAAGGAGAGCAGCTTGGTTTTCGATGTATGAAAATTAAGCAGCCACTTTCTTGCCCATTGCACTACATTCTTCACGATCAGAATAGAGAGAATCAGAAAGGTCATACTGGGCTTTGAAGTCTTGCAAACCACTCTCTAATATTTACTGTGAGTATTTACAGAATAATTTTCTTTTTACAGCATAGAGTCCTATTTGAATAGTTGTGTTTGTGCACACCATAGATACAAATGTGAATTAGATGGCAAAATAAGTCTCTTTAGTTTTATATAAGAATTAGCTCGCTCAGCGTTGCCCACTTATAAAATACACTTTAAAATAAAAAATAAAAATAAAATTTCAATTCATGCAGATTTCATCTTTATTATTATAGAACCAATTATCTATTGATTATTATATTGTACACAATATATAGTAGTGATTTCAAAAGTTAAAAAAAAACAACCTCAAAACATACGACTTGGGTGCTATAAACTAGAATCGAAAGCAAAACATATAGCTCACCAGCATTATTCACTACCATTTGAGCTAAGGACCAATGCATATACAAAATATGTAAAAATTAATGCAGTTTAAGGTATAAATGTACATTTGCGCATGCGTAAAAGATCCATCTTCAGTTGACTTACGCCTACAAAGTTCCAGTTTTTTTTAATTTTTACCCCTTACCAGCTATTTTTATTAGCTAAAAACCAAATCAAATTCGTTTCATAGGTTCAAATCCCCTATATATCCAGGTTCTAGTCTGTAGACCAAAAAATTGATATATATATATATATATATGTGGATTTTTTTAACAATCAATTTTAATACCTTTTAAATGGTATTATATTGATTATTGTACCAATATTAACCTCGGTTTAGCTCGACGAGAATTCAGAGCAATATAATTTATACAATCAGAAAAAACAACACCTTTTTTTAGTAGTACACAATATTTGTTTTTATTATTTTTTTATGACATAAAATATATATATATATATATATATATATATATATATATATATATATATATATATATATATATATATATGTATGTAGAGAGAGAGAGAGAGGCAGAGAGAAACAAGAAATTGAAAAAGATAAGGAGTAATGTTACATAGGAATTTTATTACATTATCAATTCAAGGAAAAAAAGGTGGGGTAACCTTTTTAGGCCCTGGCATTTCGAGTCCAAATGCTTCTCATCAGAAGATTTTTACTCTCGATTCATTTTATTTCAGAGTGCTCCTATCTCTTTTGGATTAAGCCACCATGAACTTGATCTGGTTTGCCTATAATTGTTCTTATTTTTTCTTGCTGTCCTTTATAAATTCTTTACTTAATTCTACTTTTTTCCCCTCATTATATCCTTCCTTTTTTTTTTTTTCTGCTTTTGAACTTCTTTCATGCTTTCTTTCCTATCATCCCCTCCCTAAATATTTTTTTTTACTTTTCCATTCCTTTGATTTTTCCATTTCTAATCTAAATGTATTTGAAGTTATTGTTTTCCCCCCTTAGTTTTGAATAATGCTGGCCTTTTCTCCTCTTCTAATAAAAAGCAGTTTCCCCCTTTACTTTTCCTGACAATGTAAAACAATTTCTATGTAACCTCTTATTTTTTAAAACTTATTCTATAATTTGCTCCTCTTAATTGAGTAGAGCTTTTTCAATCCGGATAGGTTTGTCTTATTACATTACTTTTTCAGGCTATATATATGTGTGTGTGTGTGTGTCTATATATATATATATATATATATATATATAATTAGTGGCCACCTGATTGTACCAAGAGATTACAACACTCTTCAGCACATTCAGGTACACTTTAGTGTTGACTTTCAAGCAGACTTCTTAGATGTGAGATCGCATAATGTTGCCCTAACTTGAAACTTTAAAAAGTACATAGCAAGCATACCCGGTGAACCAAGTGCAAGTGAAATACAAACGATTGCACTGAAAGGGACGGCTAGAATCCTGAAAAGATCTCTTGGTTGGACTCACTAAAATAGGGGTAAATGTCAGACATCTGGTTGGATGTCCCATCCCCTAGAAGAAAAAGTTTAAGAAAAATGAAAAAAAAAAAAGAAGGGAAACCACACTAAAGATCATAACTGTGGCTGAAACCTTCGTTATTTGTGCCGTCAAGCATTGAACCACCCGGATTTGCATTTTGAGAGTGCTTGCAATGGTCCTGTTGTCATAACTTGGATTGGTAGAAAGCAAGAGTTGTACTGTAGTGCATCTCTGATCGTGCTCGTTGAACATTGTGTCACTTTCAGACATGATAAAAGACTCCTATCGCTCTTGGGAGTCTTACACAACTGGCCAACTAGTAGATGGTCTGCAACAAAGAAAGTGAGCCGGTTTTTATCAAATGGAAATGAAAATAGAATCATTTAGTCTTACTATGGCGACAATTTTATTGTTCCATGCTATATATATATATATATATATAT
>NC_136518.1:74371004-74408504 GCF_053919585.1 Euprymna scolopes | reverse complement strand
TTTCTGAAGTTTTTGAACAGAGAGCTATATTGCTGGATTTTAGGGTTACAATTTTAGGTGTATAGCTATAAACTTTTTAGGGTTTTAGGTTTATAGCTATAAAACAGGGTTAACCGCCAATTTGTTTTTGAAATGTTAAAAAGTTAACATTCGAAAATCCTTTCAACTTCTATTGTTATTCGTCAGTGTTAAATTTCGAAGCATGAAATTGGTGTATTTTATTATTATTATTATTATTATTATTATTATTATTATTATTATTATTATTATTATGATATCATCGGAGGAGGAGGAGATCGTCACAAATGTAGTTTTGCAGTGCTTTACCACTTTTATTAAGTAAGCACCAACCTTTTTGATTAGTTTTGCTTTTTCGGGGAAACTGGCGTCTCAAAACCTTATTGTTTTGATTTGTTTCTAAAAAAAGAAGAAAAAAAAAAGAAAAGGAAAAAAATACAGAAAGAAAAAACACCACCCAATTTTACACGTTTCCATTTAAAAATGTTTCCTCCGAATATTTTTTATGTTTTCTATAAGAGCTCTGCAGGCCAAAATAAAGACCTTCATGGGCTCCGGTTTTCCAGCCCCATTATTAAATGGGTCAATGTAATGACATAAACATTGAAATATAATCATATAAACAACCAAAGAAATAGTATACAGTTGTTTTTAAATCTTCATAAAATTACAAAGTTTATCCAATGATCATATACAAGATATAAAAACAAAACAATGCTTGTGTTATTTTGATTAATCGGACTATTATTCTCATCTTCAGTGTTTTAGCACAACGTTTCGGTCGCTGCATTCTGCGATCTTCTTCAGGTGTTGAAAACACGCTTCTTTCTCTCTACTAAGATAAAGAGAGTTGGCTCTGCATTACAAGAATTCGAACTGTGGATTTGAGGTTGGATCCGTAGATCATAAAGAAAGTTCAATCTTTAGAGGTCACTAAGATATTTTTAAAGGCTTTCTGGTGACTCAGTTTTTCAGGATATCTATACTGATTGTTAATATTAGTGAAAAAAAATCTTTTACGAAACAGGATCGATACCCACGCATATATATATTTTTAAAAATGTTCTTTATGATCTAAAGACCCACCCTCAAACCCACGGTTCTAATTCTTGTAATGCAGAGCCAACCCCCTTTTCTGGAGAAAAAGAAGCATATTTTCAATGCCTGAAGAAGGGTGCAGCGATTGAAACGTTGTTCTAATAACATCCAAAAAAAAAAAAAAAACGATTAGAATAATAATCCGATTAATCAACATAACACAAGTATTCACATCTCATCTGAAAAATTCAGAATTGTATAAAAAAAAAACAAGTTTTTAACTTTAATTTTCAAGTTTTATACGTTATTTGCAATACGTTTACATCTTCATAAAATACTTATTTAAAAAAACATATTCATTTATAAATATTAGAAGGGGCCGTATACCCCTGGTCTTGATGTAATAATGGAGTTTTAGCTGAACCTCAATATTTGCTAGTTATCTAAGAATAGCCCCCCATGCCACAAGCAGACACTCACATCTAAAATCCATTTTTAATTGTCAAAACATCCGACTTTTGATTTTCCTTAATTTCATAATCATGCCTCATCAAATTATTTCATGATTCCATGAAGATAGATGGCTCAGTTCACCAACATCGGAAGAAAAGCCAGTTAACTGAAAATGACGTCACGCATAGTAGGCAAAGCAAGCAAGATCTGTCGAGCAGTCGGACTGTCGATAATGAATCAGTTTTTTTTTGTTTTTGTTTTTTTAAAGAATGAACACACTTTATAATAAAAAAGAAAAAAATAACGAACACTATTTATACTTAAATTTAACTTTACTCAATATTAATTAAAAAAAGGAAAAAAAGAATTAACTCAAAAAGAAATGAAAAAACATCACCGTTTATCATGAATTTCAAAGACTAAAATTCGTTTATCATTTTTATTGTTAATAATTTGAAAATAATTTTTACATATTCATTTATTCAAATGAAAGCAAACAAAAATATCGTCATCCACATACAGTATAGTCATCCACATACAGTACTGTTTCACAGCTCATCAGTGCGGCTAGACAGGCAACTACCTCAAGCCAGGAATAAAACCCGACCGCCTGTACGACAGTTAAGGCTCCTAACCATTATGCTAATCGGCTGCTGCTGTGCAAGTCATGAATTAACGATGTTTTGACATCGTCCGAAATACTCTAAGCTCGATTTGTTTACACAAAGAGCATCGCTTTATATGCTGATGGTAATTCGTGTATCACTTCTGAATATGCTCAACTCAAGATGAGGAGCATTATATATATATTCTAATTCTGCTTTCGAGGAGCATTAAATATATATATATATATATATATATATATATATATATTCTTCGTATTTATTGTTGTAAGAATCAGTTAGTAAAAGTAGTAGTAGTAGTAGTAGTATATATATATATATATATATATATATATATATATATATATATATATATATATATATTCTAATTCCGCTTTCGAAAATAAGCGTTGTAGCCTGATGAGATCTCTAGTTACTAAATACTAGAAGACCGAAACATGCTCATGACTGTGTAGTAACAAATTACTGCTTATGTAAAGACAAATTGAAAAAGAAATATATATATGATTTGTATTGAGATTTATTCACAGATAGAGAGTAGAGGAAATTATTGTAGCTAGACAAATGTTTTTCATAAAAGTTTGCCAGGGACGGACCATAGACTGAAACTCAAACGAGCAATTGCTTTGAAAATAATGATAGAGAAGAGACAGGCTTGTAATGTCTCTTCTATGGGAAATAGGTTATAGGAAGGAGAAAATTTGTTTAATTTTAGTGTAGAGACGATTAATCGGAATTGGGAATTGAGAAATTCGGAACTTTTTAAGGTATCAGAATTTGAGAAAATTGTGCCTACTTTCCGGTGCCAAAAACGATTCTTGTTATTGTTTATTATTTGGTTTGTTTTTGTTTAAAACTTAATTTTCCATTGATGCTACTGAAGATAAAATGGTAATTGTGTATTTTACGTTCATGAAAAATACATTACATTGGTTTTTACGGTAATCTAAAGAAAAACAACATGTTAGCTAAATATTTAGTAGTTTTAAAAGAATTAGAATCGGGAAGTATAAAGGAATCGGGAATTTAAAAGAGAATCGTTAATTATATCGGAATCGGGCAAAGTTTTCTCATTCAGCTCTCCTCTGTAAACTCACCCTAAAAATATTCCTCACACTTTGTTTTCCTCATCAGACCATTGTTAGAGTTTGGTATCCATACCACTGCTCCATATGTAATACCTGAAATGCAGCATCTGGAGGAATTTCAATGACTGGCTACTGGAATAGAGCATGATTTGCACTATAAAAACTGACTCTAGAAGTTTTACCTCATCTTCGTTGAGAGCCAACGATAACAAGGTGGTCTCATTTTGGCCTACAACCTCATCAATAGACATTTCGATTTGATTTCTCTCAGAGAAATATTAACTTCTATGCCACTTAGCTATCAACTCATGCTTGCTCCACCTACAGTTAAACTTAGCTATAAATTCCAGCTTGCTTTACCTCCAGCTCCACTAGCAGTATCAGAATTTTTGTAGGAATTTTTGACACCCCTAACACGAAACTGCGAATACAATATAAAAATCTCGTAGTTTCTCTGTTAAAAGTGGGTTATTTATTTTCTTTATGGATTATACTTCCAAAATAAACTATTACAGTTGTTTTAAAAGTAATAGAATTTTTATTTTTTTTAAAAAACAGTAATGAATTTTCCGAACTCAATATTTTTCAATTTTTAAACTTTAAAAATCTATCAAAATTTTTCTATTGATTCTATTTTTACGATATTTTCAGGGTCAATGTGAAATTTTATGTTCTTTCCAATAAACCGAATATAATATTTTAGACAAACGTTTTTTTTTAAATTCACGCCCCCCCCCCAAGTGTCACCCATTTTCAACTTTCTCTTAAAAAGTAAATAATTAATTTATGTCAAATAGTTTTATATATCAGAAATTGAAGAGAAAAGGTCAATAAATAATATATTCAAATTTAAAACAAAAAAAAATCCCTTTTTTAGAAATTTACCGGTAAAGTCCGAAGTTTAAAACCTTATTTTATAAGAAGAACACATTGTTTTTTTTTTGTCTTTTTTCTTTTAATGAAACCTTGGTCCTTGCTCCTTTAACTGAAAAAAAATTAGGGCTTGAATTACATTTTTCGAGGAGTTATAAGCTTGGAAAGACAGGGGGTCGAATAATTCACGCCTCTCATTTTGAAATGTCTATTAAAAAGTAAATAATTAATTTATGTCAAATAGTTTTATATATCACAAATTGAAGAGAAAAGGTCAATAAATAATATATTCAAATTTAAAACAAAAAAAAATCCCTTGCTTTACCTACAGCTCCACTTAGCTATAAATTCTAGCTTTTTTTTTTTGCCCACAGCTCCAATTTGCTCTCAAATCTAGCTTGTTTTACATACAGCTCCTCTTAGCTATTAACTCTAGCTTTTTGTACCTACAGCTTAACTTAGCGCTCAACTCTAGATTGTTTTATCTATAGCTTCACTTCGTTATCAATTCTAGTTTGACAGCTTAACTAAGTTCCTAATTACATTGTTTTGCCTACAGTTCAACTTAGCTATTAACTCTAGCTTGCTGTACCTACGGCTTAACAACTCTAGATTGTTTTACCTATAGCTCCACTTAACTATTAACTCTAGTATGTTTTACCTACAGCTCCACTTATGTATCAACTCTAGATTATTTTGCTCACTAGATGGGTTGCCTACTTCGGCTTAAGAGAGGCCTATCTACCCCCGAGAGAAGGATAGACTGCGCCAGTTTCATAACCTGATATTTTTTTACCTTGCAGTATATACAGTGCCCTGTTCCTTAATGGTCACCCATCTGATACTAACCAGACTCAACCTTGCTTAACTTCAGTGATCTGGTGAGAACCAGTGTGTCAACGTGATTGTACTGTATATATTTTAGTGTGGCAGATTGCTGAAACAATCTTTCGCTTGGTGATACAAGTACCAAAAATGAAATTTGTCAGGCTTGCTTCTGCACCCATCTTGAAAACTGGCAGCCATCTTGAATTTTCTGATGGCTAACGTTCTTTTCTTAAAATGTATACTCTGAACGTTATTTGTGACAATTTTGGTGCTTTGGTGCTTGTATCCCTACGTGAAAGATTTTTACAGAATATTGAGATAATCTGCCGCACTATTACTTACAGCTCCACTTAGCTAGGAACACTATATTGTTTTACCTACAGCTCCACTTTGCTATCAAATCTAGGTTGTTTTACCTACAGCTCCACTTTGCTATCAAATCTAGGTTGTTTTACCTACAGCTCCACTTTGCTATCAAATCTAGGTTGTTTTACCTACAGCTCCACTTTGCTATCAAATCTAGGTTGTTTTACCTACAGCTCAACTTTGCTATCAAATCTAGGTTGTTTTACCTACAGCTCCACTTTGCTATCAAATCTAGGTTGTTTTACCTACAGCTCCACTTAGCTATCAAATCTAGGTTGTTTTACCTACAGCTCCACTTTGCTATCAAATCTAGGTTGTTTTACCTACAGCTCCACTTAGCTATCAAATCTAGCTTGCTTATCTACAGCTCTACTTAGCTATCAACTTTAAATTGTTTTACATATTGCTCCACTTTGCTATTAACTCTTGCTTGCTTCACTTACTTATCAACTCTGGATCATTTTACCTAGATTTTACCTTAGCTCGACTTAGCTTCTTTACCTACAGCTCCACTTAGCTATCAAATCTAGTTTATTTTACCTACAGCTCCACTTATATGCTTGCTCCAGCTTCATTTACTTACAGCTTTTCTTTTACCTACAGCTACACTTTGCTATTAGCTTTTGATTGTTTTACCTACAGCTCTACTTAGCTATCAAATCTAGCTTGCTTTACCTACAGCTCGGCCTTTACTTACGGCTTTTCTCCTTAAGGAGGCAAACAGCACCGCCATGCAATGGGTTAATTTCTATTGCGATAATATATCATGATAAGGCTTTTCTTAGCTTCTAGCATGATTCTCAGTGTTACGACAATGCCAGTCGAATACTTGGCAGTCATACTGGCATTTAACTACATGCTTATAAGTTATATTTTCTTCAATATAATTTGTTTCCTTTAATCCCGATTTACTGGTCCACAAAAATTTCGAAACTCCAGCAGGTAAAACGGATATCAATTTGAATATGAGGGTGATGAATACGAGATGCCTTCAATAAGGTTCCATACCCTTTTTGTACAGGCATTTAAACTGGACTCTAGAAAATTCAGTATGTTATTGCTATTCATTTTATGTAATGACTGGCCAATTATGATTCCAGGTTCAAATGAATAGCTACAGGACGAATAGGAATGCACCTTACTAAAGCCGAATTGTCACAGCTGGTGAATTTGAAAAATGCAACGTGAAGACACTTTAGAAGAACAATATGCAATAAAATTCTATTCCAAACTTGGAAAAAAAATCCCACAGAAACGTATGGAATGCTTTAAGTTACTTTTTCATGAATCGAGCATCAGTTTTTGAGTGGCATAAGAGATTCAAGGAAGGCAGGAAACCTGTGATGGGTGATAAGACGTGTAGGAGAAGTAAGGCAGTCAGAACACCAGCTAATTGGCCAAATAAATAATTTCATGGATAAGGCCCGTCGTGTATATAAGACAATAGGCACCCAGTTTAATGAGAGTGTGGGAATTTATACACAATTATTCGCAAAGAACTGAAGATGTGGAAGATTTTCCTGAAGTTTGTCCTAAGAGTACCTAGAGAATCCCATCCTTGGTGCAGACTCTTTGACTCAGATGTGGATCAAGACAGATCCTCACCTTCCCTATAGTTCAGACCTTGCTCCCCATGACTTTTCCTTATTCTCCTTAGATTAAGGAAAACCTTAGAGGCTGTCTTTATGAGACAATCGAGGAGATGAAAGCAGTTGTGATGAGTGTCATTGACATGCTCACACAAGAGGACTTCAATGGGGCCTTTCAGAAGTTGTTGGAATGGTATAACAAGTGCAGTGCAGCCGGAGGAGATTACTTCATAGAGGACTAGAGTTTCATGTGTGTATCATCAATAAAAGTGCCCAGACGAAAAAGTCTGGAAACTTATTGAAGGCACCTTGTAAGTTTCTAGAGCAGATCCAATATCTGATGAATTGGGCAGTACTTTAGTCAGCAGTAAACTAAAATATCTTTATCTAATTACTCTGGTTAATGCAGTTTTAGAATAGATCTTGTTATGAGGATCTGTCTCCAAAACCCTCATAGAAGTTTGTGATATATTTCGTCCAGCATGAATGGAGATTCCATGATATTATTTGGACAGAACAGATACAATACTTTAATTCTAGCTGGAAAATATCTCATTAAGAGAATCTATGTCCCAAACAGATACTACACTTTAATTCTAGCCAGAAGGAAGTCTTTTTTATTTCAAATTCAAAGTTTAAATTTACAGCAATATCAGATTAAATTTACCAAAGTATTTTTGGTTGCATCATTATTAGTAATGGGACGATACAGTTTGTTTTTTTTTACTTAGGAGTCACCACTTATCAGGGCTCGAAGACCACTTGAGGATGAAGTGGTAGTGTAATAATTGTTAATGCTATAAATTGGATAGAATTTGATTATTTATGGTGACTGCTCAACAAGAACTTGTTTACATTGGATTTGAAGGCTACCACATTGTATTTAATTGGGGAGCAGACCGGTGGAACAATGTTTCCACAGGTGGGCAGTTCTGGGAAAAAAGCCTTGTTCATGAAATCTGCATATAGATTTAGGCACAGATAGAGAGTGGGCGAAATCACACATAGTGGTACTAGCTAGTCGAGTGTTTTTTGTGAAAGTTTGGAAAGGGGGAACGCCAGTATGAACTTGCATATTATTATAGAGATAACTAGCAAAGATACCTGCACTTCCCATGGGACTTTGAGGTATGCTTTGCGGGAACCCTTGCAGTAAGTGAATGTTGTAAGAGCAACTATTTCTATTTGTTTATAATTTTTAATTACCTCCTGAAGTGACTGAAATCCAACTACGAATTTTAAAGCAAATAGGTCATATCAAAGTTGATACTTATATCGTTACACATAAAAATTGAAACAATTACAAAGAATCACAATGGTTAACATTTGTTTACTTGGTTGCATGGATAGGGGTTGGAGGAGGATGATTTGATTCAAATTCACAAAGAAATTGGCCGGCACCATGGTGGCAGCCCTCAGGATGACGACTAACCTTTTACACCACCCCTAAGTGGGGGAGTTTATTAAGTGCCGCACTAAATATGACCTTAACCTTTGACTTTCGAAAATGGTATGCACCAGGCCAAAGATCGGAGACTACTATTATGTCAGATTTGGTCATGATCGGACCAGTGGTGTGGGCTGCAGGAAAGTATATATACATATGCTATGACCTTGATCTTTGATTTTAACCTTGAAAAATGGTGTGCATGCTCCCTAGGTGGGGGACCATCATCATCCAAGGTTTGGTTATAATCGGTCTAGTGTTGTGGGCAGTAGGAGAGTTATACGCACAGACATGCACACGCACACACACACACACGCACACACACACACACACACACACACACACACACACACACACACACACACACACACACACACACACACACTGGGAGAAAACTTGAATGTCTACTAAACACTGTCCTCGAGTGTCTAAGGTCTCTCTGTACAGGGGTTTGTCAGAACAACCTGGCATGAGGATACTTTTTCCATAGAAGTAAACCCTGACCTAATATTCAAAATCACATAGCTGCCCAAATAAGATTTCCTCACTACAGCTAACCCACATTAGCTTTTATGAGGAATCATGCACCTTCTCCAAGTGATGTTACCTCAAGTAATAGCACGAAGCTTGATTCTCCACCAGACTAGATAAATTCTTGTCCTGGAATCCAGTAAAACCAAGAGACCAAAACGAAAGATATACTACAACGTATAAAAATGGTTAATTGGGGAGAGGAAAATTATGTTCTCAATTTCTTTACTAACTCAGTGTTTGAGAGATAAAGAACTTAAATGGAACATTCGAATATCTATGTATATCTCATATAGAGTTCAAGTGTTAGCCCCAGGTTGTGGGCCCCTTGATTTCTGAGAACTTCGACCGAAGTAAAATAAAATAAGAGAGAAACCTACTTTATATGCATAGATCCACGGACAATGCCGGATAACCCTATCTGTAATTGTAATAAAGTTAATATTAGCAAATAATCATCAAATTCTGAATAATAAAGATTATTTTTATGAATCCAATTATCAGATTTTCATAAAATCAGTCTAAAGAATAAAAAAGCTACATTTAGCCAATGCTATTTAGATGCAGATGAAAATTTTATCATGTCTGATATAGTCAAGTAATGGCGCCTAAAAATGTGGATCTATTGATCCATTATAGCTGCTTAGTTAAAAATGTCTGTTTCATTATCAAAATTGTTTTTATATCTACATATTTTAATTTAGTCTGCCACGTCTTTCCATCACCTTAGCTCAATTGGGTCGGCAATACCCTAACATCTATAATAGAGATAAATAAAACTATTACACTATTATTAGTTGAATACCCGTCCCAAGTTAAAATAAAATGAATCCCCCCTCTCCTTCACAAAAATAATAATCAAAAGCGTGCATTAAGTAAATAAATGGCTTAAATAAATTTTGAGAGATCTCCAGGGCTTGTGGTATTTTTACAATTAATCCGCTCACTAATCTTGCTGTATTTGCGCAGGATTGAACTCACAACCACAAGAAAACGTGCCTAGTGATTTGGAAGGGAGATCAAGTTGAATATATTGCCTCTGTTTTCCATCAGTTTTATATTGACAATCTTTTTAAACGAGCGTTGATTTTAAGATGTCAGGCTTCAAAGTATTATGGGGGGGGGGGAGGGGGTCACATACTAACAAGGTATGGATTAATAATCAAAAACTTTCATATGTTTTTGTAATTATGATGGTAACTTAGTTTTTTTTTTTTCATGTATGGCACAAGATTGAAATGCACCAATTGTTTTCCACTTTGAAAAGAAAAACTGTTCTTTCTTCAATAATTTATTCATAGCCAGTAGAATACCCATCCCAGAATAGGTAAAATTAGTTCTCAAACTAAACAGTTAGCGCAACTTTTATTCTTCCCTTACAAAAATTAAAATTAAGAAAGGATGGCACAATTCTATTTTCGTTTGATGAAAACCGGTTTTCTTTTTTTGTTGCAGACCATCTACTAGTTGGCCAGTTGTGTACAAATCCCAAGAGCAATAGAAGCCTTCTATAATGTCTGGAAGTGACACAATGTTCAGTAAGCGGGATCGAAGATGTGCCATTGTACAACTCATGCTTTCTACTGATCCAAGGTATGACAACATTACCATTACCAGCACCCTCAGAATGCATCACCAGATTGCCACAAATAACAGGTACGTGCCCAGTGTGATGAAAACAAAGTTTCCAGCCACAACTATGGTCTTTGGTGTGGTTTCAAGTGAGGGCCACATCATGTCACCTCACATCTTTGAAGTTGGCTTGGAAGTCAACATCAAAGTGTACCTGAGTGTGGTGATCAGGTGCGGCAGCAGGACTCGCTGCTGACCCACAAGTTCAAAGAGACCCAGGCTTGGCTTTAGGAGTGCTATGACTTTTTACCTTCCTCTCCCAACCTGAACCTACTGGACCACTTCGTTTAGTCATATGTCAAGAACATTACCAACATGACTTCCCACAACACCAAAGCCAGCCTGATTACCACCATTTGGCGAGTATTCGCCGAGCTCCCACTGGTGCTTGTGGAAAAGACATGCTCCCAGTTCTGAACCCGTATCGAAGTGGTGATTGAGGCTGAAGGCAGCTACATTGAATAGATTTCAACTCTACTATATAATCAAGCTACCTGAATTGATTTTTTCAATAAAAGTTTTAAAATAAATCTGTAGTGTTGTTTTCTTTAGAGTGACAACTTTATCGTTCCATCCTGTACGTCTATTAAACCTTATGTCTAGAATCCTTATTCTAAATATCTATTGCATGATTTTAATTCTAGAAAGTGTCTAAAATTTAAGGTTTAAGCTTGAGATATCTAAAGAATTTGAAATTCAGTTAATCATAATTTTAATTTGTTATTAATAGATAAAAAAAAATGTATGATATGTGTTTATTCCGTGAGATAAAAATGTCAACATTTGACTTGAATAGAAAGTAATTTGGATGGTAGAAGTTGAATATTACAGTTGCATTAAATATTGGGCGAGCAAACCCACTAGTATGTAAAGCTGTTCATTAAACTTGCTGTAGTAAAGGTAAAGATCATTAGACTGTGATAATTAGTAGAAACGGATATGACTTCACATGGATGAAAGAGAGAGTGAGAGAGAGAAGAGTTAGTTCCTTGGAAGCACGCAACTCATGAACAGGAGAATTTTAGATGGGCTGAGAAAATATGATCAAACAGTGATTATCTCTTGCTCTCTCTCTCTCTCTCTGCCCCCCCCCCATCGCCCCACTTTTCAATGATTTGGAACGAAGACTGAATTGAATATACCTCTTCTGTCTTCTATTAGATTTGGGTTCACTTAGTACATCCTGTGCCCAACTCTCTTCCTGATCTACATCAATGATCTCCCAAATCACATCTTAAGATCATTAATAGACATTTATGCTGACGACACTACTATCTATGGCAACACTTTAAAGGCCGTAAATAACCGAGTTCTCTTGGATTCTTTCTCCTCTGATCTTGATCGCGTGGTGCAATGCGAAAAGAGGTAGCTGGTTAATTTTAATGCATCTAAAACCAAGCTTCTATCTTCTTTTCATCATCAATGCTCTGATCCCCGTCTGGCATCAATTGAAATGAATGTCTCTCTTCTTGGGGAGGTTCTATGTTTTGATAAGCTTATAAGTCTGACCTTTACTTCCGATCTGAGATGGAATACATACATCAAATCCGTAGCCAAGGCTGCTGGAAAATGGTGGGATCCTTCTATCGATCCAGTAGATATCTCACTGCTGATGCAATTCTCTACCTGTATAAGAGCCAGGTATGTCCAAGGATGGAGTACTGTTGTCACATCTGGGCAGGAGCTGCTAGAAGCAGTTTATCCTGCCTTTTTTTTTTTTTTTTTTTTACAAGGTGGTCACCACTTATCAAGGCCCGGAAGCCACTCAGGGATAAGGGTTATTGTAAGTACAGTACGTTAGTGTGGATATTTAAACTACTTAAGGGGGCGGTTCATCAGGAATTTGTTTACGTTGGACTTGAAGACATCCGAGTTGTAGTCAGGAGGGAAGCAGGCAGACGGAACAGAGTTCCACAGGCGTGCAGTTCTAAGAAAGAAGCTTTGTTCATGGAATCTACGTTTTGATTTAGGCTTGACAAAATTCAAAATAGACTTCGCAGTCTAGTGGGGGATGCCCTTTTCTCTCCCCTGCAACGTCTTTCCCATGGAAGAGACATTATGAGCCTATCTCTGCTTTATTGTTATTTTCATAGCAAGTTCTCGTCTGAGCTCCAATCTATGGTCCCGCTAGTCTGACTTTCATGAAAGACACTTGTCTAGCTGAAACCGCTATCAATAATCCCCCCCACTCTTTATCAGTACCTAACCCTAAATGTAGATTCCATGAACAAAGCTTCTTTCCTAGAACTGCACGCCTGTGGAACTCTGTTCCGTTTTCCTGCTTTCCAACTGACTACAACATGGTTGTCTTAAAGTCCGACGTGAACAAATTCTTGATGAGTTATCCCTTTAAGCAATCCAATTTACCCAATTTCCACTAATAACTATTACTACGACATTTTCCCATTGTCTACTGTACACTCATTAACCCTTGTGCTCGAGTGCCCCCCCCCCCCCGGGCCTTGATAAGTGGTGACGTCTTTGTAAAAAAAAAAAAAAAGTATGTTTCCCAAGAGTTGGAACGTAGCAATTGAATTGAACATTTATATTAAAGCAAAAATATTATTTTTATCCAGCGTCTCTGTCGTATGAAAGAACTGGTTTTCTGCATGAAAAAAGTGGATGTAATAACAATAGATAATCCCATCAAAAGGAATCAAGTGCCGTTTGCCGCGCGTGGGCACAACTACTTAGATGAGTTACTAACTTGTACAAGAAGAAATCGATGCCTTCTTCGAAAAAAAAAAAAAAAAAGAAAAAGGAAAGAAAAGCAGATATTATTATCATTAGTTATTCGATATTGTGTTTCTTATGCTGTGACATTTATAGCGTCATATGATAAAGTCATAAAAAGATATCTTTCTTTTCTCACACGCCCTTTTCGCATCAAGGAACCTTTAATATTTTGTCCGGCAACACAAAATATTATTAGTGCTATTTTATTTTACCCGACAACAATAAACAGAAAAGCTATAAAAAGAAAAGGAAAAAAAATAAATAAATAAAATACAGGCTGTTTAAAAGAAATAAAAAAAAAATTCCAAACTTATTTCTTTATAGAAATTATTATTGGTACTCGAGGAAGAAGAAGGGTGGTGGTGGTGGTGGTGATGATGAAGAAAATAGCTGAAATCTTCAGGAAAATTTTCGAATACGGAAACCAATTCACATAAACTAGGAACACTGCCAAGCACACGAAAACTGCAACAGAAATGAAATAAACAAAAAAACAAAAATGGAAGAAACACCACTAGAAACGAAAGGAACTAAAACTGCTAGAAAAGGTTAACTGCCCCCCCCCACCCCTTAACAACAAAAAAATAATCAGCCTTGAATAATAATTGTGTAGATTCGAGGAGGGTGGAAAAACCTATGCTGGAGAGTACTAACCAGACCTCCACTGGAAGTGTATGGAGAGTACTGAGATCTTGGGAGACTTATTGCTACCCGAATCTCAAAGAAAATCAATAATCATTGTTAGCGATAAATTAATGGTAAGCAGCTGTTGTGTTAATGCAAAATCATTTGCCACAGTTATCAAAAGAGGTGGGGCGTACTGGAAATCTGAAGAAACTTGTCACTTAAACTCCAGGAAAAACCACCGGTTATTATCAGTGATGATGAACTGTGTGAGAATAATAATGATGATGATGATGAAGGATTAAGGAGGATGGAAAGACTGAGAAGAGAAAGCACTAACCAGACCTTCACTGGATGAGTGCAAAGAGGACTGGGACCTTGGGGAGGCTTATTGCCACTCAAATTCTAATAAAGCCCAACAAGAACTCAATGTTAAACGGCTTTTGCAATAACGCAAATTAATTTGCAAATGATATCAAAAGTAGAGAGTACTGGAAATCTGTGGACATTTGTTGTCACTCATACTCCAGGACACCACAAGAGAATTCTTTAATGATGGCCTGTGTGAAAACTCCTGATGGCCTCTGTGAAAACTCCTAGTGAGTGAATAATAATCCTGATTTTGTTTAATAACGCCTCCCTGAAAAAAAATGTAAGAATATAAAACGTTGATAAAATACGGTGTGGTTCTGTGGCAGGCAGAGACACCTTACATGCCATTTTCATTGCATGCCATCTGCAAGAAAAATACATTACTTCCAAGAGGTCTCCCTACTTGGCATTCATTGACCTCGAAAAGACATTTGCTTATAAATGTACTCTGGTATGGATCATTGAACACGGTTAGTACCAGAATAGATGACCATTTGGGAATACCAGGTGCTGTATGTGGTCTTCATTTATCACGGCATTGTCTCCAATTGTCCTGGACTTCTTCTTGCCACTTCGATAAAAGCAGTGCCGACTCAAGGAGTAGTAGTTAGTAATTGTGTAACATTTGCTTCGCAATTCAGCGTTTGTCATCTGTCATCCCTTCAGGATTATCAAATTATCATGGCTGTTCTGATGGATGAACATCCACTCTGGCCTAACTGTGTTGTCCAGAACATATATGTAAATGATTCGAGTCAGGTTTGGATCAATGACCATTTGGGAATACCAGGTGCTGTATGTGGTCTTCATTTATCATGGCATTGTCTCCAATTGTCCTGGACTTCTTCTTGCCACTTCGATAAAAGCAGTGCCGACTCAAGGAGTAGTAGTTAGTAATTGTGTAACATTTGCTTCGCAATTCAGCGTTTGTCATCTGTCATCCCTTCAGGATTATCAAATTATCATGGCTGTTCTGATGGATGAACATCCACTCTGGCCTAACTGTGTTGTCCAGAACATATATGTAAATGATTCGAGTCAGGTTTGGATCAATGACCATTTGGGAATACCAGGTGCTGTATGTGGTCTTCATTTATCATGGCATTGTCTCCAATTGTCCTGGACTTCTTCTTGCCACTTCGATAAAAGCAGTGCCGACTCAAGGAGTAGTAGTTAGTAATTGTGTAACATTTGCTTCGCAATTCAGCGTTTGTCATCTGTCATCCCTTCAGGATTATCAAATTATCATGGCTGTTCTGATGGATGAACATCCACTCTGGCCTAACTGTGTTGTCCAGAACATATATGTAAATGATTCGAGTCAGGTTTGGATCAATGACCATTTGGGAATACCAGGTGCTGTATGTGGTCTTCATTTATCATGGCATTGTCTCCAATTGTCCTGGACTTCTTCTTGCCACTTCGATAAAAGCAGTGCCGACTCAAGGAGTAGTAGTTAGTAATTGTGTAACATTTGCTTCGCAATTCAGCGTTTGTCATCTGTCATCCCTTCAGGATTATCAAATTATCATGGCTGTTCTGATGGATGAACATCCACTCTGGCCTAACTGTGTTGTCCAGAACATATATGTAAATGATTCGAGTCAGGTTTGGATCAATGACCATTTGGGAATACCAGGTGCTGTATGTAGTGCAGATCATGAGTACTCATCAGCCCACTTTGCTCTGGATGTACTGTTTCGTGAGTTTCGTACTCTTGCATGTAGACAACCTTGTTGTTATTTGTTGCCATATTTTTTATCTATAATGAGGTATGAGAGACGGAAATTGGAAGGTTCTACTTGTAGATATTGGTGATAGGAACTTACCAATCAAACGGGGCCACGTTCTGCTAGCAACCAATCATAAACTAGAATTGCTCCAGAAAAATATTGAATCTTTTAGCATTCCTGCACATATTTTTTTCGCGTCTGCATGGAAAAAATCTTTTGCTCTTTGCTGGCAAAGTTTTTAAGTCCGAGATTTACACGGAACAGCTACCCACCAAAAACTCTTCATCTCCAGGACTTGTACTGAACAGCTACTCACTGAAATCTATTAATTTCCAGAACCTATACAGAACAGCTACCCATCAGAAACTCTTCTGAAATGCATCATGGCTTTCAATTTAAGATTATTACAGATTGCAAGCATGGAAGATTGACATCATTTCCATAACACAAGTTTAAATAAACAGACTTGAACAAACGTTAAACAAAGGGAAGCACGTGTCATTTCCAATTCACATTCGCTGCATTTGTGTTGTTGTTGTTGCCAGTGAGCAATCATGAAAGAGATCAATTAATAAAAGTATTTTTTTTTTATGTTACATACGTGTACAGTTATTGCTTTTTTTTTTTTAGATCAGTCTACAGTAAGTTTTAAGAATACTAGCAGTTCAGCCCGACTTTGCTCGGGTCCTATGTACTGTTCATAACTTACCCTACGTGTGAATACACTTCGTGTTACATTTCAAATGTTTAGACCCAAATTTGTGTGAGTAATTTCGTAGAGACCGCAGAGATCAAGTTTTTAAAATTTAGCCCCAATTTTGACCCCTTAAGATGCATTATTTTGGTATAAAATCAAAATACAAAGTTTTACCCATGTCCAAGTTACCTACATCTAAAAGTGGAGGAATTTGGTAGAATCTGCAACGGCCAACTCTTTCAACTTTGACTTTTTGGCAGTCAAATTTTCGCCCCAAAACTCATTAAAATGCTTGCCGCATGTCTGAATACCCGTTATGTATAAATTTCAAATGTTTAGACCCAAAATTGATTGAGTAGTTTGCTAGACACCGCAAAGGTAAAATTTTTTTTACTTTGACCTCTTAGCAGCTCAAATTTTCGACCCAAACCGATTAAAAAGCTCGCCTCATCTCTGAATACTCTTTATTCATTTATTTATGTGAAATTCCAAATGTTTAGACCAGAAATTGGCTGAGTAATTTAGTAGAGACCGCAGAGGTAAATTTTTTTACTTTGACCTCAATTTTGACCCTTAACATTTATTTTTTTGGGCTCAAATCCAATGAAAAAGTTTAATCCATGTCCAAGTAACCACTCTTCTATTGCCATTCTCTAGTTCTCCATAGAGGAGCATTTTCGGGATCCTGTCATCCGCCATGTTTACAACATGACCTGTTCAGTACAGGCTTGTCGTTGCAAGCGCTGCTTCCATGCTGTCTGTATTTGCTCTTTTTAGTCTCGGAGGATTTCTTCAGTCAATGGAAAATACCAGCCATACCTTTGTCACAGATTCATAATAACAAGTTGCAAAAAAATTAAAATGTGTTTACTGTTTCAAGGAGTTTTTCTTTTTTGGGTGGCTACAAACAAAAATTATTTTTTTTACGCCAAAATTTTTCTTATTTCTACTACGTTTTTTTCTGTTAAGGTTAGGGAATAGATTAAATTTTTTTTCTTTTTAAGATTTACGGTTATCTGCAGAGGATTTCTAAGGAAGTATTTTTGCAAATGTTTTGTAGGAAATTTTTCCAATTTATAAACTGTTGCATTGGCTGAGCACTTGCACCATATACTCGCAATTTATGTAAACTGCTGGAATATGCTGAAGCAACATTTACAGAAAAACGGGTCGTTCTCTATATAAGGGCCTAACCTCAGCAGCTTCATCATCCAGATATACTTTTCCACATTTAAGTTCTCATCCATCTCCATTGTTTTACACTTCCTGGACACAAACTGGTTATCATCTCTCAAACAACCAATAATGACCATTTGTCGACATCCAGATGACTTCATTTGTGAAGTCATCAACCTCGCACCACCACCAGGTTTTAAGAAATGTTGCAGTGACTGACTCAAAATCTGGCTCAGAATAGTGAAACAAGATGCTGGACTGATTGTAGGCCCTCACTTTTACAGGGTTTGTCGCTGGAACTGTGAATGGCTTACACTTCAAGGAGAAGAAGCCTTGGATTGCCGTGTCTGATGAGTCAGTATATGGGACATGGTGAACATATTGGAAATAGTTGGCTCAACCGACCCTGGGTGAATGCCACGACTGTGACCATGGCTCTACCAATAATTGCACAGCACCTCTTATGTACCTGATGCTTTTTAGTTAGTGATGGGACGATCCCAATATTTTCCCCGATTCCGATACAATTCCTGATTCTATACTTAATTCCCAATTCTAATACAATTACCGATTCCGATTCTTTATAAATCTCTGAATGATTTATACTGTAGAGTTGCAATTTTTTTCTCCCATTTACCGTAAAAACAAATGTTAAATCTGCAGATATTTTCCTAATCATAAAAATACATGATGATCTATAGATTTTAGTTTTACTGGTTTTTTAAAATCAATAATTATTTATTATTTTAATTATTACCAGCAGTGAAAGATTTTGTTTTAACAAAGATGAAATAAAATAAAAAAAAAAAAACAATTAAAAGAATCATTTTTGGCATCGGAAAACAAGTACAAATTTTTATGATTCCAATACCCTTAAAGTTCCGATTTTTACAATTCCCGATTCTGAGTAATCATCCTAACACTATTATAAGTATCACCAAAAATTGAATTGTACTTGACTACCTTTACACAAATTGAATGAATAACGTTTTCTCTTTTAGGGGAACTTTCCGACACTAAAACCACTGATCATCACTTTCAGGTAATATTTATTAATCAATGTCTAATGCCTATTTCCATACCCTTTTGAATGAAACAAAAATTAAACCGAATATAGCTTACATTATGGTCCATTACGCCTAGCAGTTGTGTTCTATAATTAATAAATTACTTTAAGGGCGAATCCTGTACATGCAAATATAGTAGCTTCCTTCAGTCTTGACAGACTATGGATACCCACTGTAAGGGTGCTTGCGGGTGAACTTTTTTGTGACAAGAGTTGCGCAATCTCCAACCACATCTCTCTTGAGTCGGCGTTGTTAAATACTTGTCGTAAGTGAAAGTTCAGGACGACTGAAAACAATGCCAAGATAAGCGGAGCACATACAGCACCTAGAATTCCCAAATGGTCACCCATCTGGTGCTAACCAGGCTCAACATTGCTTAACTTCGTTGATCTGATGAGAATCGATGTGCCAACGTGATTATATAAACATATGCACATACATAACTATATAAATGTTTTAAAATTGATAATTGAAGTGATTTTTCTAAATACTAAAAGTTTGATCTAACTTTCGTTTGAACCAGATTAACGCCTAGAATTCCCAAATGGTCACCCATCTGGTACTAGCCATGCTCAACGTTGCTTAACTTGTGATCTGGCAAGAATAAGTGTGTCAACATGATTATACAAATATATAAACATATGCACGTACATAACTTTGTATAAATGTTTTAAAATTAATAATTGAAGTGATTTTCTAAATAGTCACAGTTAGGTCGCACTTCCGTTTTAACCAGATTAACAGTTTATTTTTTTTAATTGATTTTTAATGTTTTTAATTGATTTTTAATGTTTTTAATTGATTTTTAATATGTTTTTGTTGTTAAAACGACTATATGTACTTATGTTTGACATTTACGTAAGGAGAGAAAAACTAAAACTAAGGATTTCTCAAGAACTTTATTGAAACCATCCATTCTGAGGCCCCCCTCATCTGGATTGCCTCCAGCAGGAATGTTTGAAAGTAAAGAGCGCTAACTCTGCATTTTTAACAATTCTTGTATTTTTGGAATTATTCCCCCTACATGAACCGGATAACCATTTTTTTTTATCATAACCCCCCCCATTTTTTTATTTATGCTTTACTCATTTTCTTTTCTCTTTCTCTAATTATTTCTTCTTCTTCTTCTTCTTCTTCTTCTTCTTCTTCTTCTTCTTCTATTTCATTTTTCTATCACTCTTTTCCCCATCTCTCTAATCACGTCACTCTTTTAAAAAAATTTTTTTTTTTATATTTTGTTATTACATTTTCACCCCAAACAAGGCATATTTCCACTTTGTTGTAGGGGGCAACTATCAGGGACATAGGCTCTGTCTTTTCTTGTCACATTCCCTTTGTTTTATCTTTTTATCATGAGAATGGAATTGTGAGAAAGAGGAATAAATAAAGACCTGCCAGAGATCGGAAAACTTAATGGTTAATTTCTAAAAGGCCTCCACCGAAAGCATATAAAAAGACATTAAACCGAATATGATTGTTATGATGATGATGATCATCATCATCATTCTCCTCACTACCCCTCTCTCTCCCACTCTTCCTTCCCCAATCTCTCTCTCTCGTTCCGTCTATCAACTTTTCCTCCCCCTTCTCTTTTCTTTTCCTTCATCCTTCATTTCGTTTTCTTCTTCCAGTTTCACGCCCTCAGGGTGTTCCTTAGCATTTCATTTTTTTTTTTCATAAATTAATTTCGTCATTTTAAATTAATTTAAAGCTAATTAGTTAATTAGGTTAAACGAGATTTTACTTTTATGTACTTAAATTTAATTATCATAAATTGTCAGGTACACACATCCACCATCACTATATATATATATATATATATATATATATATATATATATATATATATATATATATGTTAATATAGTATTATGAAAATATATCTCTAGCAATAAAGTTACACAGAGGCATCCATTTTTCATGAAGTATGGATGCCTCTGTGTAGCTTACTTGCCATAGACATATTTTTATACAACTACTAAGTTCTACTCACATATTGAGCATTGTTGAAGTAAATACTGAAAATCCATATGCAACATATTATAATATTTTATTTATATACATTCACACACACACACACACACACACACACACACACACACACACACACACACACACACACACACACACACACACATATATATTTTTCAATAAATATCAACATTATTTTAAATAAATTTGTAAATTTTTAAAATATTTTTTATTGTGCAGGCAGCATTTTTTTCATTTAAGTAAACATGGTTAAAAATAACAGAAAGGTCTGCTTAATTATACCTTTTTTTATTTTTTCGATTTTTCTAATGATGGTTTTTATGTTAAAAGCCAAACAATTGATACATGCTCCATACGTATCAGCTCGCCTAGCTACAACCACTATATATGATTTTCCCCCACTCTCTATCTGTGCCTAAATCTAAAAGCAGATTCCATGGACAAAGCTTCTTTCTCAGAACCAGCCGCCTTTGGAACATTGTTCTGCTGGCCTGTTTCCTGGTTGAATACAAAATGGTAGCCTTCAAATCCTATGTAAACAAGTTCTTGACGTTTGTGAATTTTTGAGATGAAGATTGGTTATTCGTATTATTTGGATTCATTAGACTACTGTTCTCATCTTGAGTGTCATTTTCACAACGTTTTGGTCGATTTAACTTCCGACCTTCTTCAGGTGTATCTGTCGAACTCGGGAATTTGGACGGAATTTCGAGCGGAACCCTTTATTTACGTCACGGAGATAGTGTGCTCTTGTTCCATCAGCCATGACTGCATAGAGGTCCTAAGTAATTCGCAATTGTATTTTTCGGTTGCCCACAATAAGAATTGAACCTTCCGCAAAGACCTGTGCTGCAGTGGTTAGACTACTTGGAAAAATCAATTGTAAAAAGTGATATTCTCCTGAAGGTTGAAGGTTCAATCCTCAGTGTGGGCAACCGAAAAATACAATTCAGTCTGAATTCCCGAGTTTGACAAAAACATTCCCGAGTTCGACAAGATACACCTGAAGAGAGATTTCGGGGGAAAAAATTACTGGAATCGGAAGTTATATTACAATGAGCTATCAAAACAGTGAATTGATGAGGACCACTAGAGTAACGAGTCAAACGGCTGGAACAAAGGAAGCAGGAATAGATCAAATAATTCTGAAGAACACATGCCATGATAATATTCAGAGAAAAGACTGAGACTAGCAACATCATGTCTGTGGAAAAGAGGTTGTAGAGAAGATAGGGTGAGACCAATTAAATTACAGCAATTTATAAAGAATCTTCAAAATGGGATAGAGCTTCACCGGCCCAAATCTGACAACAATACTCCATACATGGTCTGATGGAAATCGCTTGAGACAAGGCATGAGGCCAGTTGATGTAAGGAGCCAACAAGAATGAAAGCTGACTATTGCAAAGACAGGAGATACCTATTGGCTTTAGTCTTGAAAAGACCGTGGCTCTAGGTAGAAGGAAAACTGAGCAGGAAGAGAGTTCCACAATCTTGTAGACCTTAGCAAGAAGCTACTAGAGTAGGAAGCTGTATTACAATGAGGTATTAAAACAACGAATTGATGGAGAGCTCTAGATCAGCGAGTCAAACAAGTAGGGTCAAAGGAAGCAGGGAATAGATCAAATAATTCTGAGGAGCACATTCAATAATAGTATTTGTAGAAAAGACTGAGACTAGCTACATTACATATGTGAGAGAGAAGTTGCAGCGGAGAAGAAAGTGTGGGACCAATTAAATTAAAGTTACTTTTCTGCAATTTATCAAGAACCCTCAACAGAGATTCACCAGCCCAAATATGGCAACAATACTCCATACATAATCTTGTAGTAGATTTGTAGAGACAGAGAATAGCCTCGGGTGTGAGAAAGTGTTTAGAGCGAAAGAGAGAACGGACTTTATGAGAAACACCCCATCGTGGTGCACCAGGAGGAAGCTTCACATGCCTCCCCACAGTGACTTAGTCCACAATCCATTGTAGTTCATATTGCAATGTAGAGAACCTACTGTTGATTCTATAAGATTATTTTTATATATAATAACTTGAATTAAAATTGGAGATGCAACAGTCAAATATCATGGTTCAATTGTGCTCCAAACAGAAACATTCATTTCAAACGCGCATTTGTTATATCAAAGAATCTACTCATGATCTTATATGATTGGCTTTACTGCTTGTGCTGTGATAATGAGCCCAATTTTAAGTTTAAAATAAATAAAGTCAAGTATCATGGTTTAATTGTACTGTAAAGAGAAACATTCATTTCGAATGTGCCCCTGTCATATCAAAGAACCTCCTGTTGATTTTATATACCAGGCCTTTCTGATTGTGTGATAATAAAACTTCTCAAGTGTACTTGTGATGTTAGGCTGTGTAAGATGTTAATTTTGTTCAGAGTCGCCTGTTCCTTCTTTCATTGGATTATTTCGATTATCGATACTTATCGAAGACATTCTGAGACAAAACCTATCTAAGAACACTGACAGGTACATAAAGTACATTTGTGTGAAATTTCATAAAAATCGATGCAGCTGTTTGGGAGTCTATAGTGAATACGCACACACACACACACACACACACACACACACACACACACACACACACACACACACAGAGTTCCTTTTATATAATAGATAGATAGATTTTGTTGTAAACTATGATCTCCACTTAACAAAGCTCACATGTAAAACATAAAACATTTCCCCTTCAAGTGGCAGCAGTCAGCCTGTCAAGTGCACTGCACCGGTGATCTAACCTTATCTAAAGTCGGTGATACACGCCCACCCACCTACCCGTCCCTGAAGGCGCCCCACTAGAGAATAATAGTAAAAAGCCTGTCACTTGTGAATATGCTCTCGTATGAATTATTGTCAGGACAACACCTTGCCGCGTTTTCATACATTGTTTTTGCATTCTGCACAAGGTGTTGACATTGTTTCATTTGTATTACAAAAAAAAACAAAAAAAAAAAAAACGGATCACATAGAGACAACAGATGCTGATACATAGGTAAGTAGCAGAGGCAAGAAAACACCAGCTTATATATCTAATACTAGCGAGGGGTGAGGGCGCCCGGCTTTTCCCGGTCGTAAAATACGTTTAAATATAATATTTTAATGTGTCCAGATTTCATATATATTATTATAAAGTCGTGATTTAAAAAATTAAAGAAAATAGATAAAAAGTATTTGGGTGTCATCAACTAGAATCGAAACCGGAAGCGAAACTGTACTATTCGAAGCTGGTGACGTTACCACTTTACCAACGTGACACACATATGAACTGATTAAAAATAAACTAAGATGAATGTACAAAATGTATAACGATTTGTTTCAATTTTAATTACTTTTTGACCCCATTAAAAACTATTTTAACTAGCTAAAGACCCATAAAAGAACGGCCCATAAAAAATCCACTCATTTGAGGCCCCTAGTGCCACTCTGCGACTTTTAGTTTCAGGAGAGATAGAATTTGAAAATATGGAGACAGACAGACATAGTGCCTTTTATATATTAGACTAAAATACGCTTAAATATGATATTTTAATTTCTCCAGATTCCGTATATATTATTATAGAATCGTGATTTTAAAAGCAAAGAAAAAAAAAAACAACAACAAAAAACGAAAATAACAAACTAGTATTTAGGTGCCATCAGCTAGAATCGAAACTGTAGCATTTAAAAGCTAGTGACGTTACCACTGTACCAACGTGACACGCATATGAACCGCTTAAAATTAAAAATAAACTAAGATGAATGTAAAAAATGTATAACGATTTTTTTTCAATTTTGCCCCACTTTTGACCCCATTAAAAACTATTTTAACCGACTAAAGACCCATAAAAGAACGGTTTGTAAAAAATCCAATCATTTGAGGTCCCTAGCACTGCTCTGCGACTTTTAGTTTCAGAGGAGATAGAGTTTGAAAATATGGAGACAAACAGGCAGACAGACATATGTCAGTAGGTTCTCTACAGTGCAATGTAGACTACATTGTATTGAGAACTAAGTCACTGTGAGAAGCACGGGGAGCTTTCTAGAAGTGCACTGTGATGGGTTCTCAATTAGAGCAGACAATCAACCGATTTGATTAAAAAATGGGCGATTTCACCGATTTCGATGACTATAAAAATATAAAAGTGTGAAACATTCATCATCATTCAATCAAGAGCAATGCCGGATCACCCTACTAGTGTGTTTTATAAATGTAAAGAAATTAAGATAGCATAAAAATCTTACATAACATTCACAGGCAACATGAATTGGAGCAAATACATTGAAGATATTGCCAAAGCTGCTGCAAAGAAGCTGGGCTCCCTCTACCATGCTAGAAAATTGCTCACACCTGAGAGTATCCTGTATCTCTACACAGAGACGTTGCAAGCTTGTCTCTGCTTTATCGTTATTTCCATGACAAGTGGCAATCTAGCCCCCCCCTCTCACCAAACCTTCATGAAAAACACTCGTCTAGCTGAAACCATTGTCAATAATTTTCCCCACTCTTTATCTGTGCCTAAACCAAAACGTAGATTCCATGAACAAAGCTTCTTTCTTAAAATTGCACGCCTAAGGAACTCGCTTCCATTTGCTTGTTTTCCATCTGACTACAAGTTGGTTGTCTTCAAATCCAATGTAAACAAATTCTTGATGAACCGTCCCCTTAAGTAATCCAATTTACCAAATTTCCACTACTAAGGATTACTATATTATCCCATTGACTACTGTACACTCAGTAATCCTTATCCTTGAGTGGCCTCCGGGCCTTGATAAGTGATGACCCCTATTAAAAAAAACCCCAAAAAGCATGCATGGAATATTGTTTCCACATCTGGGCTGGTGCATCTACCACTAGTCTCGCTCTTAGACAATGTGCAAAAAGAATCTCAAATCTCATAGGTCCCGCACTGGCAACCAAATTCCAACCTGTCCCATCCTCGAAATGTTTCATCCCTGTGCCTATTTTATGAATATTTGAATGGAATGTGCTCTGACAAACTTGTAGCACTTGTGCCCCCTTGACATAAATACCCCCGACTAACCTGACAAACAGCAAAATCTCACCCCCATACACTGTAAAGATCCCTAGATGCTTGAAAGCCTTCTACTCTAATAGATTTTTTTCCCCTCTAATTGCTACACTTTGGAATTCCCTCCCGGTTTCCTGCTTTCCCAACTATACTGATATGCAGAAGTTCAAGTGTAATATTAATAAACATCGCCCTGCTCAACTCCTTACATGGTGTCCCTGTAAATATGGTCCCAAATAGTAGCACGTTGTGCAAAGCGACACTGTGCCTCATTTGAGGTAAACAAAAATAATAAAAATACTGTTTAAACTAAGTACTCTTTTTTTTTAATAATCTGCAAAGAAGTAGACATAAGCATAGACAGCCAGTATTCGTTCAGAACAATTATTTTTACTGAAAAAAAAACAATTATTTTTATATTTGTTTGCAATAAAATAATAGGTAAATACATTCACCATAGTTACCTAATCTCTCATGAAAATACTATGCGCCGTATTTTTCCAACAAAGTTTCGTTTTATAGTTTCCTTTGCATGAGATATAAAGCAGTAGGAGCTAGCTAAAGATAAGAAAGAGGGTCTAGTGGGTTCCATTAATTCGTTGTTTTAATACTTACTTCTAATACAGTTTCTTATTGGTCCCCGACAAAAGTGGGTGGATCTGTAAATTCACCCTTGTCCGTTCGTCCATTCGTCTGTCCACACTTTTCTCAAAAACTATGTCTTGGAAGTTTTTGAAATTTTGCACAAACATTAAACATGATATGAGTAAAAAAGTAGCCGAACAGCTTTTCCAGGAAAACTCCAGTTGCTCCCCTAAGGGTGCTTTTCGGGTTAAAATGGCTAAAATTAACACTTTTGTGCTTATTAAAAAAAAATTGATGCCTTGGATTTTTATAAAACTTTCAAAAAAGTTGTAGCTAACTGATTTCTATATAATTTTGTTTGTCTATACTTCGCGATAACTCTTGGATGTGCCTCAGGGGCTCTTTTAGGGCTAATAAAAACACTCCATTTTTGGGACTATTTTACCATATTTGTCCAAAATTTTCTGTATATGTCTATTTAGCAGTTTTGCATGGTGCTGAACTCAAATTTAAATATGTTAAGGCCTTGGGGACTTTTGGGGCTAAATAGTGGGGGGCAAATGATGGACTTAATAATTCCTTCTTTGCATAGTGCAGAACTCAGATTTACATATGTTAAGGCCTAAAACTGCACCGTTTGTTCATTTTCACCAGGATTTGACATACCGTGGGGATTTGGGGGAGCTAAATAGGGGAGGGCAAATGCTGAACTTAGTCATTTTTTTTATGTCTCGTTCACTGTGCACTGATGGGGGATCATGCACGCTTCACTTATTCCAGTATCTTCTTTTCAGGGCTGCAAGGTTGTGGTATTCCCTTCTTGCTCACTGTTTTCCTCCTTTCTCTAGCCTTGGTCTTTTACAGAATAATGTTAATATGTATATCTTGTCCTTGTGGTAGTCATCTTTTGTTTTTGTTTGCTTCTTATGGCTTCATGCCTTGTCGCGAGCGATTTTCATAAAAAAACTAACATACCCAGTTTCTGTATTAAGAATCAGGTATAAACTCATATGAATAAAAAATTTGACACTTGCGCTGTGATAAATAAAACCAACAATAATGACATGTGTGCAATTCATAATAAGAGTTATTAAGTATCTATTTTTACCCTTCAGGGCTTCCATAGTGCCACTTGACATGTGCTCCTTTAGGTTCACTTTTATTAGCTAGCAGGTCTCCATTGACAACAGTTTTAATAAATAACAGCTGATGCTGCATCTGGCACATCCTGCTAGATCTAATTAGAGGTTAATGTTAATTATTATATAATGAGTGTTCACAGGCTGTCAAAATAAACGTACCTGTTAATGGTACATGTCAATAGTTTCCAGTCTTCTAACTGCCTCCATAACTTGAGTTTTATATCCAACCACTAGCGCCTTCTATCACATCAACCTTTTTCTAAATGCCTCCATTACATAACTCTCTTCTTCAGCCACTAGCGCTTCCCTCTCACATATATGCAGTGGCATGCAGAATCCAATGATATCTTCCTTTCAAATAAGTTTTTCGAAAACTTCAGGCTGGCATATTCCAGTCTAGGATCAGTTCTGGAGAATCGATTTGACTGAGACTGGGCCAAATCAGTCGCCTTTCATCTGGGGTTGTGGAATTAGTCCTTGGTGGTCCTAGGAGGTCCACTATCCCAATTTTACCATCCCTCTTTTTTTAGAAGGAGTTAGTCTATTGTTAACTCAACCCTCAAAATGCAAATCCGGACGGTTTAACGCTTGAGAGTGTGTCCAGGATGATGAAAACAAAGTTTCTGGTCACAGTTATGGTCTTTTGTGGAGTTTCAAGTGAGGGTCACATCATGCCAGCGAGGTATGAATTTTGAAGGGGTCAGAGTATCCATTCTTTAGGGTTGTTTGCTTCCCCATTTTCTGGCCTTATAACACATATTCTGCTGGTGAGAGGGAAGTAAATACCGAGCTTGATGTTGTCCTCACTATGCACCTTAACATTTTACAGTTGATTATATATATATATATATATATATATATATATATAAAATATATTTTAGTCATCGACATACAGACCTGTTTCGTTGTTTCACAACTCATCAGTGCCGCTAGACTAACACCTATCCCAAGCCGAGGATCGAACCTAGAACCGTCGTGATGACAGTCGGCAGCTCTACCCCCTGACTACGGAATCGGTGGCCGAAATTAATCTGTCCGAATGTCTATTTAAATAAACATCCATCCGCCACTCGTAGAGGGCTCAAACGTTTGTTTGTAAACAAACCGCGAGCTTCGCATTTTTTCAGCTAAATTAAGTAGCGAGTAAGATAATTTACGATAGTGCTCTACCCAAGAGGGGGGCTTTATAAAATATATTTTAGTCATCGACATACAGACCTGTTTCGTTGTTTCACAACTCATCAGTGCCGCTAGACTAACACCTATCCCAAGCCGAGGATCGAACCTAGAACTGTCGTGATGACAGTCGGCAGCTCTACCCCCTGACTATGGAATCGGTGGCCGAAATTAATCTGTCCGAATGTCTATTTAAATAAACATCCATCCGCCACTCGTAGAGGGCTCAAACGTTTGTTTGTAAACAAACCGCGAGCTTCGCATTTTTTCAGCTAAATTAAGTAGCGAGTAAGATAATTTACGATAGTGCTCTACCCAAGAGGGGGGCTTTATAAAATATATTTTAGTCATCGACATACAGACCTGTTTCGTTGTTTCACAACTCATTAGTGCCGCTAGACTAACACCTATCCCAAGCCGAGGATCGAACCTAGAACCGTTCTGATGACAGTCGGCAGCTCTACCCCCTGACTATGGAATCGGTGGCCGAAATTAATCTGTCCGAATGTCTATTTAAATAAACATCCGTCCGCCACTCGTAGAGGGCTCAAACGTTTGTTTGTAAACAAACCGCGAGCTTCGCATTTTTTCAGCTAAATTAAGTAGCGAGTAAGATAATTTACGATAGTGCTCTACCCAAGAGGGGGGCTTTATAAAATATATTTTAGTCATCGACATACAGACCTGTTTCGTTGTTTCACAACTCATCAGTGCCGCTAGACTAACACCTATCCCAAGCCGAGGATCGAACCTAGAACCGTTCTGATGACAGTCGGCAACTCTACCCCCTGACTACGGAATCGGTGGCCGAAATTAATCTGTCCGAATGTCTATTTAAATAAACATCCGTCCGCCACTCGTAGAGGGCTCAAACGTTTGTTTGTAAACAAACTGCGAGCTTCGCATTTTTTCAGCTAAATTAAGTAGCGAGTAAGATAATTTACGATAGTGCTCTACCCATATATATATATATATATATATATATATATATATATATATATATATATAAAGCTGAACGTCTGTGTGTGTGTCTGGTAACGAATAGGCTCCTATATGGTTGACTATTATAGAAAACTGCTCACAAATAATGATAGAAGATATATCGAGACACAGGAATGGGTATGTTTGGTCTGGCATAATGATGATTCATTAAAATTGTGGAGTCTGCGTACGTACCTGGTTCACAAAGTATGGAAATAAAAAAAAAAAAAATAAAAAAAAAAAATAAAAAAAAACGTTTACAAGTGTTTTGGATATAGATGTACATAATAATACTTTGATAAGTATGTTTTAACTTAAATAGGGATGGTATAATAAAATTGTGGGGTCTGTGTTCGCGCCTGGCCTCCATAGAATGGAAATAGGCACAAACTTTAATAAAGACTTTTCATATCTATCTGTGTAAGTATATTTTGATAATTATGTTTCAGTTTGAAGAAATATGGTATAATAAAATTATGAGGTGTTCGTTTGCGGCTGACCTCCATAGAATGGAAATATGTCACAAAGTTTAACAAATGTTTCAGTGTGAACAGGTATGGTATAATAAATGATGGGGTTTATCTATTTTATTTTTACTTTCATCATATTTTGCTTTGGTTTTGATACCTCCAAATTCGAAGCTATCTCCTTACAACCCTTCCTTTTTCATAACCTATCATACTTTCATAAATCAGAGTCCATTTTCTGTAGGCTGTTTTTGAACCCTGTCAACGACGGGTACTTTTGTTAGTATATATATATATATATATATATATATATATATATATATATTAGTGTTGGGACGATTATCGGTATCAGGAATCGGAAAAATCGGAAGATTTTGAAGTATCGTAATCGGTATCAGAATTGGAAAAAAACTGATGCCTATTTTCCGATGCCAAAACGATTCTTTTAATTTTCTTTTTATTTGATTTTGTTTTTTTTAGTAAAATCTTCCATTGCTGGTAATAATGATAAAATAATAAATATTTATTGATTTTAAAATACCAGTAAAGCTAAAATCGATAGATCATCCTCCACAATTGTATTTTGACATTTAGGAAAATATCGGCATATTTAACATGTTTTTTTACGAAAATAAGGGAAAATAATGATCTTATAGTTAAATGATAAGAGATTTATAAAGAATCGGAATTGGGAATTTAGTACGGAATCGGTAATTGTACCGGAATCGGGAAAAATATTGGAATCGTCCCATCACTAATATATATATATTTTTTTTCAATTTTCTTATTTTGTTCAAGCTGGAGATGAGGCATCCTACTGGATGCCAGGCATTCATCCGCCATCTCATACATTCCAACCTAAAGAAGATTTTAACCGTCCCTTTAAGTGCAACTGTTTGAATCCTTCTTGCGCTTAGTTCACCGGGTATTTTCAAGGTAGTTTTTGAAACGCTTTTTCATGAGTCCAGTTGCTCTTCACAGAGTAGAACGATAAAATTGTTGCCATAGAAAAGACGACATTATTCCATTTCCGTTTGATGAAAAACGGTTTCCTTTTCTTTTTGTTGAAGACCATCTACTAGTTGGCCAGTTGTGTAGAAATCGCAAAGAGCGATAGGAGCCTTCTATCATGTCTGAAAGTGACACAATGTTCAACAAGGGAGAGCGGAGATGCACCGTTGTACAACTCATGCTCTCTATTGATCCAAGTTATGACAACAGGACCATTGCACGCACCCTCAAAATGCAAATCCGGACGATTCAACGCTTGAGGGTGTGTCCAGGGTGATAAAAACAAAGTTTCTGGCCACAGTTATGATCTTTTGTGAGGTTTCAAGTGTGGGTCACATCATGCCACCTCACATCTTCAAAGTCGGCTTGAAAGTCAATACTAAAGTGTACCTGGATGTGCTGAAGAGTATGGTGATCCCCTAGTGCAATCAGGTAGCTGTTGGCAGACCCTGGGTGTGGCAGCAAGACTCAGTGCAAGCCCACAGAAAGATCATGGAGAGAGTACACCAGAAATTTCTGAGACATATTCTGGGCATCAAGTAGAACTCTTTTTCACCTGATAGGGATGTCCTCATGTGAGCTGACGTGCCATGCATTGGAAGATTGATTATATGCGACCAGATAAGTGGGCTGGACATCTAACAAGGATGGATGATAGGAGATTATCTAAGCGCCTATTTTATGGTGACATTATACAAAGAAAGCATCCACAGCACAAACCAAAGAAACGCTTCAGGACAACATCAAGGGTAATCTAAAAGTTCTTGGTATTGGCATGTCTAGCTGGGAGAGTGCTTCCAGTGGTCGTAAAAAGTGGTACTCCATGGTTTATCACGGCTGTGATAGCTTTGAGAAGAAAAATATGACTATGTGGGATCAAGCATGATAACCGGAAGAAAAATCTGTCAGAGTCTTTCGTGCTGAACCACATTTGTGATTTATGCAGTAAAGTGACTTTATCTGGAGCCGGTCTAGCTAGTCATAAGCCATCACACGGAAATCAGTCTTTCTTGGACGGGGGGGGAAAAAACTGTGAAGCACAGATGTTCTATTTGCTCTATAATCTGCAAATCAAGCGGAGGTCCGAAGCATCATATGAATGCTCACAGTAAAGCAGTACCAGTTGGTGTCTCTCAATCTTAGCAGAAGTGTGACCTCTGCAACAAACTTTGTAAGAGCATAGTTGGTCTAAAGAGTCACCTCCGTTCCCACAGAAGAGAGAAACTGCATCATGATCACATTTCCACAAATATATATATATATATATATATATATATATATATATATATATATATATATATATATATATATGTGTAAATGTATAAAATGAAAAATATATAAAAAAAGAATAAATAATAAAATAAAATAAATAATTAAATAAGAAGAAATTATAAAATAAATAAAATATAATAATGGAAAAATATAATAAAATAGGACATTGAAATGGATAAATAATCTACAATAAAAAAAAAGGGAAAGATGGTTTTCTGTCAAGAAGTGACAATCAATCTATGCCCCCCCCCCTGTCCTGACATTCACGAAAAACACTTGTGTAGCTGAAACCACTATCAATAATTTTCCACATTCTATACCTGTGCCTAAACTTAAATATAGATGGAGTTTAAATGGAGTACTTTCAAGTAATGTATCTTTAGCCAAAGTTATTGGTGGTTGCGAAGATTTTTTTGTAATTATTAAAGGAGACGAGCTTCGTCTTGGTAGCATTAGACATTACCATCCATTTTTGACCCAATTCTACTATAGACTGGAGGTCAGCCTCTAGGGTTTCCACCATTGCCTTGGATATGTTTCCATTTGTTCTCCCCTTTTGCTTGTTATAGAGCATAGTGTTGTCAGCAAATATACTATTTTATTAGGGAGGTCATTTATGAATATCAGAGATAATAAAGGTCCGCATTTATATCGTATTGTTTATATGTACGACCATCGAGGATAACCTGGATTTTTATCTTATTTAAGAAGGATTTAATTATGTTAAGTATTCATCCAATAACCCTGTCAAAAGCCTTAGATATATCTAGGGCTACTGTCCTTTCCTCCCCTGTCTTATCCAGTGCATAGTATATACGTTCAGGGATTACAGTTAGAATATCTGCTGTAGAACAGGTTTGCCTAAATCTATATTAATGATCAGACAGAAGTTTAGCAACTGTAAGGTGGTGGACTAGTGCTTGATTAATTATGGACTCAAATATTTTGACAAAAAGAGAAAGGAGGCTAATGGAGCGATAATTTAATGGGTCAGTTCTTTTGCCAGAATGCTTGTAAACTGGTACCACAGAAGCAGTTTTCCAGCTGTCAGGAAAGCATGATTCGTTAAGGCATTTGTTGAGGAGTTTGGAGAGAAGTGGAGCAACTTCAGCAGAGTAATTTTTTAATAGTACATCCGGGATAAGATCAGGTCTACATGCTTTTGAGGTGTCTACGTTTTTTATGTTATCATGTACTTGAGAAGGGGTGATTTTCGGATCATCTACTGTGGTTTCTGTCTGCAAAGGAAAATCAGGGAGGAGTGGTTTGCTGGGTCCACAGTACAGTTTGAGGCAAACTGACAGGCAAGCATGTTAGCCTTCTCGGTTGCCGTGCAAACAACCTCATGATTGTTGGATAGTGGGGGAATCGTTCATTGCCTATTATTTACTACACTGTTGTAAATTTTCTAGAAATCACAAGTTCCTAATTTCTGTGCTTCAATGTGTTTTCTGGTGGTTTCAGTGTATTATCTCTTAGCTGTCGCTATTTCTTTCTTATGATTATTTCTAGCTTCTATATACTTTTGTCTGTTTTAACTAGACTTATGTTGGATAAATGTACGGTATACATGTTGCCTCTGGGCAATGGCAGCTGTGCAAGTACAAGTAAACCATTGGGGAGAGTGGGGTTTGCTTTAGAACTTCCGTGTGGGAACATGTGTTTCAATTGCTGTATTGAACCATTCAGTGATCTCATTTGTGCATTGTTTCGCAAGAAGAGAAAAGATATTTCCCTATGGGACATGTCTGATGTGATCTCTAATGGCGTTCCAGTCAGCCTTATTGTAGTACCTTGTCGTTTGGAGCAATGGCTCTTCAACTTGGGGTCGAGAGTTTAGAGTGATGTCTATCATTATCACCGCATGATCAGCATTCCCGAGTGGCCAATGAGCATTTGTTACACAATCCTCAGGAACTGTTGTCAGAAGTAGATCCAGAAGTGTGGCTTTGCTAGTCCTGATGATCTGGGAGACAGATCGGGAATGTTACTGTCTGTGTCAAAGAATGGGACAGAGAAAAGTTAAGGATGATGTTACCAGCTGTGTCTGAGAAGGCAAGCCGATTATTGTGGTGGGCGTTAAAGTTACCAAATACATGTATTTGGGCGCTAGTGTCAAGAGAGAGTGCTACATCTATGCTGTCAGAGACATGATTGATTAGAGTACAGTCTTGGGTCGAGGAAGAGCGATAAAGAAAATATAGGTTGCTAACGCTATGTTGTAAAATTAGTTTAAAGCACATGTGAGTGGTTGATTGGTTGTTTTTGTTTTACGGCATATCAACCCTTTTCAGGTTATTTAATGCCGAATCCAAAGATTTTGAAGAAAATTTTTTAAATAGAATATATTTGTTGTTTTCAAGTCGGTTTCTATTTAACCCATAGTTGGGACCCTAACAGGTACTACCACTCTGGATCATAGTGGACCTGGGAGCAATTACAATTAAATGGTGGCTCCACATTTCCTAAAGCCCGCAAGCTGGCGCCTCACCACTGGATATAGTTTAAGGTCATATCCAGGACTAAACACATGTGAGTGGAGGGATGCATGAGTATGGGGTGTAGATTTAAGGTTAATATCTACTTGGGTTCAGCAAGGCTTAAATATGGTTTGTGGATTAATAAATACTTTCGAAAAAATATAGAATAACGAGTTAGGGTACGATTCGAAATGTGCTTTAGGTGTTAGTTTTCATGTAAAGACAATCATCAGTATTTTCACCCATTTAAGAGAAAGAAAGATATAGAGTTTCTACTTAATATAGATCACTTTAAAACTATGGCTAATAAGTATCTATTTTATGAATATAAGTTAGGCTAAGGCATGCCTTAGAAATCTATAGATGTTTAGTATTTATTGATTATTAAAATGTCAGCCTTCTAAAAATTAATGGCCGGAAGCTAAACCCCTCTTCCAACCCTAACCCTAAACCTAACCCTAAACCCCTCTTCCAAAGTACGTGCAAAGTATGTGATTTTATAGTAGCTTGGGGTTGTTAATTGGTTAGTTGCCCAGTTTTAACAGGAGAAATGATATAACTTACAAGAATACAGTATTAACATAAATTACCGGACATATTCTTTCTAAGTGAAACTGGAATAGGGCCAACCACTTCCCTAGATGAGTTCATAATTAACGGATACTCTAATTTAACAGCTAAATCTGACCCCCAAGATCGCCATGGGCATGGAATATGTGCCTACATTAAGGATGGCTTCTCGTGTGGCAGGGATATCTCTAGAGAAGATCCTAATTTACCCTATATGTGCTTCAGGGTTGCACTTGCTTACACCACTGCATTTATATTTGCCCTCTATAGGCCCCACAACAGCGGAGTTACTATCTTTAAGAGCATATCTGAGAAAATAGACCACATACTGTCTTCACATCCCTCGGCTAACATCCACATCTGTGGTGACTTCAATGTCCATAACGTGGAATGGCTGACCCATTCAAATAAGACTGATGATGAGGGGAGGTTTTGTCATGATTTTGCCATTGCTTATGATCTCACTCAGATTGTTCGCGAACCCACCCGTGTGCCCGATACACCCGGTCAATATGCAAGCCTCTTAGACCTTTTTCTCTCAACTTCCCCTGAGCTATGTTCATATTCCGTTCATTCTCCTCTAGGATCCTCCGACCACTCCGTCGTATCAGTTAAGATAAAAACAAAATGTAAGAAGCCCCCAGACGTACCCCTCCACTGTACTGTATACCGATACTCTATGGCCGACTGGGATAGCTTCCGTACATTCATATCTGATTTACCTCTGCACTCCATGTTTAAAAAGGATGTGTCCTCTATAGTATCAGATCTGACCGAATGGTTGATTGTAGGCATAGACCGATTCATACCATCTAAAAAATTCCAACAAAAACCTAACAGCCAGCCATGGTTCTCCCCAGAATGTGCTGCTGCTATCGCGCACAGAAATCACTTTTTCCATAGCTACCAACGTAATAGATGCACTGAGACTAAAGCTGCTTTTAGGTCTGCCAGCAACCACTGTAAAAGAGTAATAAAAAATGCAAGAGAGCTATATGCCCAGTCTGTTAAATCCAAGGTAGCTGATCAGCGGCTTGGATCCCACCAGTTTTGGCAAATAACAAATAGGATCCTGAACAGAAGTGTGCGTTCTATCCCAACCATTATCAATGGACCAGAGGTCATCTCGTCAGCGTCAGACAAGGCCTAACTATTTGCAAAGAACTTTGCAGCTAATTCTACCCTATGCGACGAAGGCCATCAACTCCCCATATTTCCTCTTATAACACAGAACAAGCTAGGTAACATACAAATGTCCGTGCATGAGGTCGCCAAGCTAATAAAGAACCTAGATTCCAGTAAAGCAACTGGCCCTGATGGCATCCCAATTATAGTGTTAAAAAAGCTTCAACCAGAACTTGCTCCCATACTTACGAAACTATTTAAGCGCTGCCTTAAGGAGAAGTGCTTTCCGACTCCCTGGAAGACCTCATCAGTTTGCCCTGTATTTAAGAATTCAGGTGATAAGTCATCTCCCTCTCAATACAGACCAATAAGTCTCCTGTGTGTTATGAGTAAGTTGCTGGAATCCATATTAAATAGAGAAATAGTCAACCACCTCAGCAGGAATAACCTTCTTAGTGACACACAATATGGCTTCCGCTCTGCAAGATCTACCGCAGATGTGCTGACGGTTATATCCCACAGGATTAGTGAATCTCTTGACAAAGGCTTCCTTTCTAGGGCAATTGCTCTCGACATATCAAAGGCCTTCGACAAGGTATGGCATAAGGGTCTACTTCACACGATTTCCAGCTACGGTATAACTGGAAATGTTTTCTCAATCATTAAATCATTTCTCTCCGATAGGCTCATAAGAGTAGTGGTAGATGGACAAAAATCGGAGGCCTGCAATATAAATGCTGGAGTCCCTCAGGGGTCAATCCTGGGCCCAACTCTCTTCCTGA
>NC_136518.1:74361004-74366004 GCF_053919585.1 Euprymna scolopes | reverse complement strand
AGTAATTACTGCCTTTGATAATTGTTGTTGTCTCGCCACCTTTTGATCAACTAGTCCTCTGGTTTGTTTTTGGGTAAGATTGAAACCGATATCTTCAGACAGTGCTTACCTGAAACTGTAGAGACTCAAGGCTTCTATCCACTGTACCATGGTTTTATAAATCCAGATTTTCCCCTCCTGTGGTGCCAGGTTAGTATTGTTTGAAGATAGAGGTTTCAATCTGACCCAAAGCAGACCAGAGGATTAGTTGCCAAAATGTGGCGAGATAACAACTATGGAAGGCAGTAATTACTGGGGATACAATTACAAAACTCCACATTCCTATCCCGTCATGATTAATCACCTGAAGAAGGCCAGAGGATGAGTTGGCCGAAAAGTAGTGAAACAAAAACAACAATGAAAATGAGGATAACAGTCTGCAAATGAATAAAATAAATACAAAAATTGCTCATCTCAAAGGATTCAATTAAAAACATAATATATAATACTCACAGACATTTGCCATTTATATAATAGGTCAGCAGGGCTACCCGGAACTGCCCAGAACAAAATGTAGCATAACCTCTATCTCTCTCTCTTTTCTCCTTCTCCGGTTTCCTCCTCCATCTCTATGCTCTACCTCCTTTTTCACCATGCTCAGTCCTCTCTCTGAACACACACACACGACTAGAGTCAGCATAAGGGAAATAACATTGTGAGAAAATTAGAGTTACTTCCCTTTGCATGAGTACATTAAAAGATGTACGTCTTGATGACATTAAATGCCCATTTGACTCCTAAATAACGTTTTTTATGGACATACAAATACATAAACACACAGACAACTGCCCTTTATATAATTATGCATATATTCTGGTCTGGAGTGGTAGCACGTGTCAGGAAAGTCACGGTTATAACATTAAATTTCCTCGGATACCCTTAGGCAAGGTGTTCACCTCAATTCCACCCCATCCACCATTCCGAAATCCATCTTTCTAAATTCTTTTTAGTGCTCGGCTGAGCTCTAATCTATGGTCCCTCCTCACCAAACTTTCACAAGAAACACTCGTCTAGCAGAAAACACTATCACTAATTTCCCCACTCTTTATCTGTGCCTAAACCTAAACGTAGATTCCATGAGCAAAGCTTCTTTCTTAGAACTGCACGCTTATGGAATTATCTTCTGTTTTCCTGCTTTCCAGCTGACTACAATATGGTTGTGTTCAAGTGTAACGTAAACAAGTTTTTGATGAGCCGTTCCGTATAAGTTTAGAAATTTACCGAATTTCCATTACTATATTGTCTAATTTCTACTGTACACTCTTTAACCCTTATTCTCGAGTGGCCACTTGGTCTTGATAAGCGGTGATGCCCATGTAAAAAAAAAAAAAAACTTTTTGTGTCTACTTCATTCCCCAACCCTATCAGCTATTCACTCTCTCTGATCCTTGCTGCTCCTGAGTATAGTCTTAAACTGCATGCATTTGGGAACTTTGGGGAGCATGGAGTCACCCTTTAGTTTCCACTAGCGGGGGGTACCCGGCGATGCCCGGGTGTTTTGAGGTGTGTATGGTTTTGGGTAAATTCAAACTCCGGGGGTGGGTGGGGGTTAAAATAAAAAAAAAAGTTTTGGTAGGTGAGTATGAGGATGGAACCCGAAGCCTTGAGGCAAAGTTGGAAATTAAAGTGTGAAAAAAAGACTTACGACGTTAACCACTGGGCCAGGAGACATAAAAGGAAAATTATTTATTTAACTATTGACAGGGGGCAGCAATAAAAGTTGACTCTGCTGCTTCTATTTGACCTAATTATTATTAACTTGGGTTTGTTTACCCAACTTTTTTTCCCCAAGATGTTAGGGATGGGGCCCCCATTGTCCAGATTGAATAGCAATTGTCTGATATGAGAGGAGTTTGGCCCCACATTGATCAAAGCTGATTGCTTCTGGACGTTTCCCCGGTGCGATTGCCAGGAACAGTGTTAGCTTTGAATTAGTTTCGCTTTTTATACGAAAAAGCTGAATGAACACAAGACGGGATGAAATAGCAATAATTTTGTAAAAGTCGTTGTAAATAAATCTAGACACAACGCGCTTTCCCAAATCCTAGATATTATTATCTAGGGCACATATAAATACTTGTAAGCGATCGTCACCCCCCGGGACTATGTGCAAGAAAAGCCTTTGCTGGTCACACACATTTTGCCTTATATATATTTAGATGACTTCCAGGTCCACCTGACCCGAAGTGGTGGTACCTGTTATGGTCTAAATAGAATTTATCAATTACAATAAACAAGTTCTTGTTGAGATGTCCCCTTAATCAAATTCTACCCAATTTACGCCATTGCTGATCATTATGCTATTGCCTCCCTGACCACTTCACATTTATTAACCCTTATCCTCGAGTGGCCTTATGGTCTTGATAAGTGGTGACTGCCTCGTGAAAAAAAAAAAGAAGGCCTTTTAGTTATTTCCTTTACTTTTCTCCGCCCAAAACAAGGCCTATTGCCAATTAGACATAAGGGGCTACTGTGATTAGAGACCAGATTTAGAAAGGGCATCTTAAGTGGGGAGTTATGCAGCAAGATGTTTGTTCACATTACATTTAAGTTTTGCAAATAAGGAATTCCAAATGCAAGTGGTCTAGGGGAAAGAAGCAATTAGAATAGAAAGTTTTCGCCATCTGGGTACCTCTACAGTGAAAGAATGGAATTTTGCTGTTAGTCAGGTTGGTTGGGGTTATTTACGTTGAGGGAGTACAAATTACAGTAAATTCAGTGGAGCACATTCTGTGGCAGTATTTGTAAAGTAAGTACAGAGATGCAACAGTGCAGTGATGGGACAGGGCCTGGTACTTGGCAGACAGTGTTGGGCCTTGTCTAAGAGGGAGATACTAGTGGTTGGTGCACTAGCCAAGATGTAGCAACAATAATCCATACATGGGTGAATGGCGGCTTTATGTGTGAGGAGTTTTCTAGCCTGGTAGAGAGAACCTACCTTCTTTGCAGTAAACTTATTAGTATCTTCTATGGACAGCAGCTGCTAGAAGCAGCTTATCCTGCCTTAACAGAGTTAAATACTTCATAGCCTAGTAGGAGACACTCTTTTCTCTTCCTTGCAACGTCTTTCCCACAAAAGAGGCGTTGCGAGCCTGTCTTTGCTTTATTGTTATTTTCATGGCAAGTGATCGTCTGAGCTCCGATCTATGGTCCCTCCTGGCCTGACTTGAATAAAAACACTCGTCTAGCTGAAACCAATATCAATAATTTTCCCCACTTTTTATCTGTGTGTAAACCTAAACGTAGATTCCATGAACAAAGCTTCTTTCTTAGAACTGCACGGCTGTGGAACTCTGTTCTGTTTTCCTGCTTTTCAGCTGACTACAATATGACCGTCTTAAAGTCCAACCTGAACAAGTTCTTGATGAGCCGTTCCACTTAAGTAATCCAATTTACCCAATTCCCACTACTAACGATAACTACGACATCTTCCCCTTGACTACTGTACACTCATTAAACCTTATCCTCGAGTGGCCTCTTTTTTTTTTTTTTTTTACACAGTGGTCACCACTTATCAAGGCCCGAAAGCCACTCAGGGATAAGGGTTATTGCAAGTACATTACGTTAGTGTGGAGATTTGATGAAGTGTTTACTTAAGGGGGCGGTTCATTAAGAATTTGTTAACCTTGGACTTGAAGACATCCAAGTTGTAGTCAGGTGGGAAGCAGGCAGACGGAACAGAGTTCCACAGGCGTGCAGTTCTAAGAAAGAAGCTTTGTTCATGGAAACGTGGTGACTCCTTTGTAAAAAAAAAAAAAAAAATGCATCTATTCCAATTCATATTGACTAATATTTATTAGGAGCTTCAACACCAACCTCTAAGGTAAAATGTTGTCAGCAATAGCAACTGATCGTTAAAAAAGGTTTAAGAAAGTGCTAGTATTGAAGGTAAGACTGGAGGTCATTTTCTAAGGAGTCAAAATATGTTGTCTACAAAATAAATTAATCTACACGAATTAGATCTTGAAGTATAAAAATGATTTATCAAGATAACCATACTAAATAACTTCAAAAAGGGTTGATATGCCACAAAAACACCAATCAAATATTAAGCCACACATTTTAAGAGCCAATTTATTCTAACGTTTCTATCAGGTTGAAAAAACGAGTAAAATCTTACACTGATGAAAATAAAACCAGTAGTTAATTTTTTTTTTTTAATTATCAAACTCCAAGAAATTTTGAAATAAGGATTCACGATTTTCTTTTTTATCAGTGTAAGATTTTACCCATTTTTGCAACTAGATAGAAGCGTTAGAATAAATTGTCTCTTAAAATGTGTGGCTTAATATTTGATTTGTGTTTTTGTGGCGTATCAGCCCTTTTTGAAGTTATTTAATATGGAATCCAGTTATCTTGATAAATCATTTTATACTTCAAGTTCATAGAATGGTGGCTTCGATGCTGTTGGACTGTGGTATCGTTCTGTTCGATATATAAGACACAAACGTTATCATGTAATACGTTTTCCTATTCCAGTAGCTTTTTTCCAAGAGCTACATGCTTATAAAATTCTCTCTCTACTGACTGTTTTCCTCCTTCCTATATAGCCTTAGTCCTTTTTAGACTAAGGCTAATAGGCATCTCCTGTGTTTGCAACAATCATCTTTTGTTCTTGTTAGCATCTTAAATCAAGTGGCTTCATATCTTGTCTGGAGCAACAACAATAATGAAAACAGCTGAAATATTAAGAAAAACCCTTGAATGCCGAAACTAATACACAGGTGCAAAAGTGCAGACCAGACAAACTGCTGCAAAGGCAAAAAATAAAATACTACATGGATCCAAGAACACTGAAGCTGCATATCTATAAGTTATCTAACACTAACACCATCCTCATCCTCCCATTGCCACATCACTGCCCCCCCCCGCAAAGAAAAAAGAGTGAGACCAAATAACTAAGTAGAGTCAAGGATAAAGGAAAGACCGAGGAACTGACTAGGTCTCCGCTGGATATGTGC
>NC_136518.1:74351004-74358504 GCF_053919585.1 Euprymna scolopes | reverse complement strand
AAGTAATAAACAGCTCCAAGCGACATTTTTCTCCAAGTAGAAGGTTCAACCCTCAATACAATACATAATTAAGAATGATTAAACCCTTTCATCTAGTTATGTCTAACCGAACGAGAATTGTTTAACATGATGGATTAAATAGCAGGTTCCATTCGAAATTCCGTTCAGATTCCCAAATTCAACATAAAAAATTGACTTAGTTTGAAGAAACCCCGCCCCTTGCTGCAATCAATTAAATGGACGCATCGATTTATTTAAAATAGTTATGTTTTATCAAAGGGTTGATATGCCGTACAACAGACATTTTCCTCTTCCTCCCCATTAACGTCCTTCCACTCCTCCTACTCACTATTCATGAACTCTTTAGCTTGATTGGTCCACTTTGGAAAATTTATTGCGGATATTCTAAAAATAGTTAGAAAGATATTGGACTTGACAGACTGGAAAATTCCATCCCATTACATGGTTCATCTGGGTTGAGAGATGAAATAATCCGTTGCAAAATAGATACATACATACACATGATCAATACACACATATATGCATATACACATGATACATATACGTATGTGTATATACATATACATATATGCACATGAATATATGATACATACATATACATATAGGCATATATATACATATATTCATACATATGATATATACATATACCAACTTTTTTCAGTCTTGATAGATACCCATTGTAAGCGTGCCTGCACATGGAATTTTTGTGGCAAGCGTTGCGCAATCTCCAACCACAACTCTCCTGAGTCGGCATTGTTAAATACTAGTGGCAAGAAGAGGTTCAGGACGACTGGAAACAATGCCGAGATATGTGGAGAGCACATATAGCGCCTAGAATTTCCAAATGGTCACCCATCTGCTACTAGCCATGCTCAACGTTGCTTAACCTGATTATGGTGTATCTTCACATATAAACATAAGATACGTATGACGCATACATATACATATATTCATATAAATAATTTAAATACATATACATATATGCATATACATAATACACACACACACACACACACATATTTGTGTGGAAATTTACTTTATTTCCTTATAATATATACCAATCCTTAATTAAGAAGCTCAATGTAATTGCAGAGCAATATACTAAATGAATGACAAAAGTCTATATTCCAAAGTTCATGAAGTTGACCATCTTATAATTTATTTCTTTTAATTCAGTTGACAGTTACAATTCTTTACAGTATTATTTTCGTAGCACAAAATCAATCACAAATGAATGTATATATATATATATATATATATATATATTTATTTGTTTATTGTTATATAAACATGGTTACATCCTGCTGCTACAAATAGCCACTTGTTTCAATCAAACAACAGATATCATCAGGCAGCGACTTGACTATTCAAAAGTTCAATGAATAACTAATAGGTTATTCATTGAACTTTTGAATAGTCAAGTCGCTGCCTGATGATATCTGTTGTTTGATTGAAACAAGTGGCTATTTGTAGCAGCAGGATGTAACCATGTTTATATAACAAAAAACAAGTATTATCAGCTCTTTTTATTGAGCACTATCTAACAACCTCGTTGAATTCATTAGTCCATTACTTTTGAATAAAAAAACCTGAGTATATATATATATATATATATATATATATATATATATATATATATATATATATATATATATTCATACACATAATTTACATACATATACATATGGACATACATATATATATATATACATACATATATATATATATATATATATATATATATATGATACATAAACATAAATGTATCCATATACATATAGTACATATACATATGCATATACGTATATACATAGATATACATATATGTGTATACAAGATACATACGACAGATGTTCCCAAAGTAATGCCTCTTCTTTTTATTCGCCCAAATGGATCGGAAGAGGATTGCAAATTGCATTGTTAAGATGACCTAACTGATGCATTCATAACATGAAAGTTTGTTGCAGATATTGATGGGGTGAGACTCTTAAGAAAGCAACCCTTGTCATGGACATACGTCGGAAGCAAAGATACGTCATTGAATTTCTCCATGCAGAAAAAACTGAACTGATCAACATTCACTGGCTCCCGTTGAACGTTTACGAAACTGATGTAGTTGATGCCAGCACAGTTAAGAGATGGGTTCGTCGATTTCAAAGTTGCCACAGACTTCTGCATGATAAAACACGCTCTGGATGCCCATGCACAGTCACAACCCCATCGCTGGCTAAAGTTCATTAAGAATTGTGGTGACTATGTAAAACAAATAAATTCGGGAGCACAAAAGGCCACTGGTTTTAAAGGTACCACTCCTGTTTTCGTAACTCTTCAACATTTTTTGTTTTTAATTAAAAAAATAGGATGCATTACTTTTGGAATATTCCTCGTATATATAAATATGTCCGTGTACATATGATACATAAAGATAAATATGTTAGAAAACTACCCGTCCCAGGACGAGTAAAATTTATTCCCCCTAGCAAAACAGCTTTGCACCACTTTTATGTCCTTCAGAGCACATTCTAGGCATAGGGATGCGACAATATGGTGATGGGACAAAGTTTAGAACCTATTAGATTTGAGACTCTTGTTTGGGCCCTTTCTGAGAGAGAGAGAGAGAGAGAGAGAGAGAGAGAGAGAGAGAGAGAGAGAGACTAGTGGTAGATGCACAGTTCAGATGTGACACCAATACTTCACAAACTCGTTTAGCAACAAAATCCCACCCCTTCAGTGTAGAGGTCCCTAGATACTGGAAAGCCTTCTACTCTAATTGCTTTTTTTTTTCTCAGAGTACTAGACTCTGGAATTCCTTCCCTACTTTTTGCTTCCCTGACAACATTGACATGCATAAGTTTAAATGTGATGTAATGTAAACCGACATCTTCCTCATTTCACATGCTCCTTACGTTCGAAGTGACAATGTGCTTTGTTTTAGGTGAACAAGAGTAAAAAAAAAAAAAATCATTTTAAAACTTAACTTGCAAATACACGCACTCTTCGTATCATTTGGATTCTTCAGACTACCGTTCTAATCTTGAGCATAATTTTCACAACGTTTAAGGGCGATATAACCTCTAACCTGCTTCAGGTGTGTCTTTTTGAACTCAGGAATCTTTCTGTCGAACTCGTGAATCTTCCTGACGAACTCAAGAATCTGCATTGAATTTTGAACAGAACTTTTTATTTAATCCATGAAGGTAGCATGCTTTCATTCCGTCAGCTATGACTTGGTAGAAGTCCTAGGTAATTTGCAGTTGCATTTTGAGTGTTACCCGCACTGAGAATAGAACCTTCAGCTTCCAGAAGAGTGCAACTTACAACTGAATTTTACGAAGTACTTTATCCACTACACCATGGATCTGCAAGATACCCTTGCAAATGCATGCTCATTTATAAAAGAGAGAGCCATTCCCCCCAGTCTGCTGATTCAATGTGAAGACCCATAAATTCTTCCTGCCGATGTTCGAATGCCAATGTCAAATGAAGAACTTCATTTCAGTACGATGAGTCATTCGCCAGCAAAGATAAATCACCCGATTTCTGCTGCGAGGCTGACGCATCGGAATCTCTTCAGTGATTTCCACAAGTTTATAAACAAGTTAAGTGTATTTTATTTTTAAAACATGACATATTTTATTTGGATGCTCAGTTAGAATCTAACCTGTTTTCAAATAAATAAATAAATAAATAAATAAATAAATAAAAATGAATAAAAATAAAAAAATATAAAAAAACACAGAAAAATCTTTAAAAAAAAACTACTCATCACAGAACAAAGATATCATATTCCAAAAATCACGTAAATTGATCAAGTAGTTTTTTTTAACTAAGGAAATCAAATTTCATGAGGCGAAAGGTTATGTTTTGATTCGTCATGTTTTATAAATAAGGAAAGACAACTCAACTCGAACTATCGAGATGACAATCAACCTTTGTAGTTGTTTCAATTTATTATAAAAATTCTTAAAATTCGCGAAAAAAATGATTTTCTATACAAAAAAAAACTATTCGATCAATTCACGTGATTTTTGAATTATGACATTTTCGTTCCGTATCAGATTCAGTTTTTTTTTTTTTTTTTTTTTTTTTTTTAAATAGATTTAACTAGCGGGACCTGTTGAAATTCCACAGCGCAGTAGACGTAATTGTTGTTATTGTTTCAATAATAATTACAAGAAATAGAGGGTCATGACAATTAAACGACAGTCACTCGGAAGAAAAAAAAGAAATAAGAGGTGCATGAATGTTTAGTGGAAAGGCTTACAACAATTACAGGATGGTAAACAAAGTACGGACGGGTGGCACAATAAAAAGGGGGCTGGGTTATTTATTTTCCCTATCTTATAATGTAAGCCTGATACACAAAATATTACACACGCTATACGTATATTAATATACATATATATTATATTGTACCCAATATAATGTAGTGATTTCAACAATAAAAAATAGATGATTTGAGTGCCATTAGCTATAATTGAAACCGAAACCAAAACTTATGAAGAATTCTTGGTAAAATTATTTATTACAAAAAAAATGGAAGGTCATAACAATTAAACGGCAGTCACTCGAAAGGAAAAAGATGTAAGCGTGACCCATAAAACAGCACATACGCTATCGTATAAATATATATATATTCTTAACAAGCATCTTGCTTTGTTTTACATTATTAAATGACGTGTTATAAAGATTCAGCTTCTCAACATACAAACAATGTTAAAGGGAGATAATTTATTACAGTCCACAGCGAATTAATTCCCTTGATACAAATTTGAGTACTTAGATTGGAATTTGTAATTTAGATTAAGTATTTTATACTATCTCATTTTTTTTTATGAACTATTCGATTTATCGAGGGCAGTATTAATATATGACACATAAAAATATACTCTTACATATATTTACTGCATTTCATTTGTTTTAATGGCTGGTCTTTATTTTACCGGATGACATTGTTCAATAACACCATTACCTTAACAGAATTTTAGATTATTTTACACTTTAAACTCGCATACACGTATAACAACAAAAGCTTGGAGAAAAGTAGAGTTTGGAAAATTATGGCTCACAGCACCGGAACTTTTTGCGAGTATGACTTTTTTCTTTGATCACTGTTTCTCGATACGCATGCGCATATTTTACTGACAGGGTTTCGAATGAGCGAAATAATGCTTCCCTTCTCTTATAGTTTGTCGGTTTATGTTCAGTAAATCTTAACATTTTTTCATATGGGTTATCTCAACCTCCTCTATAAAACACGTCAAACCCCTTGCGTCTTCTTATTCTCTGGCAGCAGAGAGAGCACACCCTTTCCTTCTGAGGTGAGGCTGTTTATTGCATTACTACTACAAAAATATATTGTGTGGTGATTTTTTTTTGTTCATAGTAATCGCCAACTTTCTCAAAGCGAGGTTTGTTCCTATTCCAAAATATATGCATATACATATATTTTTAAATCCAATATTTGTGTCTAGGTTAGCAATCAATCAATCAATCATTCAATTCCGGTACATTCATAACTGTTGTCACTATTTGAACCAATTATCTATTTTTTTTTACTACTTAGTTGAATGAGTTATAATACACACATTGAAAGGAAAAAAGTTATTTATTTTATTTAAAAAGTGATATATTGACTCATCTGTAAATAGAACAGTTGGTACATGTGATATATATATATATATATATATATATACATATAAACACACAATATATATATATATATATATAAACATATATATATATTAGAAATCAAGAGGCTATACATTCAAGATAAAAACCTCGCCGAACAGTTGTACACTTTTCTTTTTTTCTTTTCTCCCTCTACTACTACTACTACTACTACTACTACTACTACTACTACTACCACTACTGACTCCTACAACAACTAATCATACTACTACAATGTAGTTGTCCGTTTCTCAATCTGAAGACTCATAAGTTTATTCCTGGTCAAGTAGCACGAGGTTTGTAATAGAATTTGCATTGGTCTGTTATATTTTATCTTTCATAAAAAACGCCCAGATTCGATGGATATATTCTACATATATCCAAACATCTATTATATAAATCTCACCTGTTTGTCTTCTGTTTGTCTGTCTGTCTATCTCTATGTATGTATGTATGCCTAAAACTTTCGATAGCGGCAACAGATTTTCATGAGATCGGTATCGTTTTGAAGCGCCACCCTTCGGACGACAAATATCGGACAATTAGCTAGAAACATTAATTCTTTCACCTTCAACTGCACACTTTTCTACAGGGAGGGGTCGCTTTTTTTCGCAGATATTTTCGAAATTCATCCCTTCTTTTCGATTGACTAGCCTTAATTTAAACCTTCGCCCCTTCCCATTTGGCGATGGACGAAACGGCAAAGACGTCATATTTTTTTTCACGTTCTTTTCCTCCTTCGCGGTACAGGTTTACTACTTTTTTTTCTTCTCAATACTCACCTCCAAACACTCGGACAACGCTGGACACTCAGACTAATAATATATAAGAGGCTTTTCGTCGGTGTGTTTCATAAGTTTGAAATTGTATTTTCGTTGGTTTGTAATTTTTAAGTTCGATATGGTATTTTCATTGGTTTGTCATTCTTAAGTTCAAAATTGTATTTCCGTTGGTTTGCAATAGAGTTTTCGTTAGTCTGTCATTCCTAAATTTGAAATAGCATTTTCGTTGGTCTGCCATTCCTAAGTTTGAAATGATATTTTCATTAGTCATCATTCTTAAGTTTGCAATAGAGTTTTCGTTTGTTTGTAATGTTTAAGTTTTATATAAAATGTTTATTGGTCGTTTATGCTTGAGTTTGAAATGACATTTTCATTGTTCTGTCATTTTTTAATTTGAGATAGTAATTTGGTTGGTTTGTCATTTTAAAATATGAAGCAGCCAATGTAGCCTGATGGTTAAAGCGTTCGTTAATGAGCTGGAATACTAGAGTCAATCGTGGATCGAATCAAACTAAAGGCTAAAATAGAAAACCTCAATATTATAAGCTGACGATCAAGGATAAGTGGATCTTCCCTACATCTTTGTGTAGTGAACAATGAAAGGGGAGCCTTTGGGTCGTCCTCGACTACGCACAGCTATACAGCATTAATACTAATATTTATATTTATTTTATTTAACTCTTCTCTAGGAGGTTAGACACAAAGTCAGATGTGAGTTTAATACAAATGTTTTGGTGCAACGAACTGGATTCGAACTTGGCACATCAACGTTTTCAGTTTATGCCGTTAACCACTTAGACACGATCACAAAACTCGTATATAAGATTTTTTTTTTTGTGATGCCAGATTGTAATAAAATTACGGATATGAATTATGATTGGTTAAGTGAACGTGGAACTGCCCTGCACAGGAGCTGGAATGAAAGTCGTCATTTGTGCGACTTTTACGTATTGTGATGATAACGGAAACCATGTTTTACTGATATGTACTGAATTTATCACTCTGCTGTCTGACCAGTTATGGTCAA
>NC_136518.1:74303504-74346004 GCF_053919585.1 Euprymna scolopes | reverse complement strand
GTGTGAAAGTTCCTAGGGAGTAGTAGTAGTAGTAGTAGTAGTAATAATAATAATAATAATAATAATAATAATAATAATAATAATAACCTCTTCTTCCCATCTTATCCTTCTCTTTCCCATCTCCCTCCCCCTACAATCCCCCCTCTCATTTTTTTCACCTTCACACCTCTCCTACCGCCCCTGCCCATATCCCCCCCCACCAAGAAAATAGAAGGGTCAAGGAGGATGGAAAGGCTAAAGACTGAAAGCCCTTACCAGAGCTCCATTGGATTAGTGCGGAGGAAGTTGGGGAGTCTTATTACCACCCAAATTCCAGTGAAAAGCAGTCTAAAAATAAAAAAAAGAATAAAGAAATACTTTGTCAACGTAAATGGTAGAAACATTTTTATTTATTTTATTAGCAGTTTGTATGAAAGCGTGAAAGCGATTTTTGTGTCTACAATTTTTTTAGTCGTTATCTCGGAGGAGGGAGCAGAGAACATCGTTAAGTTTATTTTTTGCCAATTAATCTATTTTGTCAGAACGATTTCAAATGTTATCTTTTTTTGTCAAGTTCAATGCAAATAAAAAACCAAACTGATACGAGAAAATCTTGCTTACTCTCATTTACAAACGCATGCAAACACACACACACATACAATAGATATTTACACAGACACACACACACACACAGACACACACACAGACACAGACACACACACACACACACACACACACACACACACACACACACACACACACACACACACACACACACAAGAGGTACTTCCTATAAAGAAAAGATATCCCCCCCCCTAATAATTTTATTATTTATCTATTTAAATGTCGTTGGGCTTTTGGGAGAACAATGTAAAGAGTTGATGTAATGGAATGACCTAACATCCCTTCATAGATGAAATGAACTATACCCTCTCACGTGACTGAGAGAGAAGAAAAAAAAAGACAGGAAGAGAATAAGACAAGATGTCGAGTAACATTTATGTCACCTGTATTCCGTTGTAAATAAACCCCTTCGTCTTTCACCCATAAATCCGTGTTTCTTAAAGTAAGGATATAATAAATGGCAACAGGATTCAAACTCACAAAAATGGAACTTTAAGGCAAAAATATTGGAAAACAAAGAGAAGAATATACGGCACGGATAAATTCAACTACTGATAAAAAATAAAGCTAAGACACACAAAAAGTAAGTTATATTTTTTTAATTCAGTCTGTTACGCTCCTACTGAAAAAAAAAAAAGAAGAGAAATTGACATTTTACGAAGCATTGAAAGAAACAATTTTTGAAAGTGTCCATTTCAAATTTCTTTTGTTTCATAAGAAGAAAAAAAGGAATACGGCGAAAAAAAAAAAAAAACACGTGTAGGATGTGCTTCAGTGTCAATTTCATGTGTGTTGCAAAAACCTTGTCCACAGAATTTTTTTGTGATTAAAAAAAAAAAAAAAACTATTCAGTGAATATATTTAATGCTTTGTGCAGGTACTGTTAACCTTTTGTTTTATTACTGTGTTTAAAAAAATTCTTCAATGTGGAAGAATTAGCTGAGTTTACAAAAACGATACAATTAGCATTGACAACGCAGCAAAGTCAGATAGAATTTTTACAAAAAGAGCAGTTAAAGTGACGTATTAAAAACAATATTAATAAAACAAGCAGAAAAAAAGGATTGTCGGTTCATTCCGGAGGGAATTGCAAATTCGCTGACAGAATTTTTATATGAACCAACGAGTGGCTTAACGTTTCCAGCACATCATCGTAGATACGAAAATATTTTTTCCGAACGATGTCAGGCCTGGTCGGATGAAGAAAAAATTATTTTACTGTTGCAAAAACTGGGTTCCCATGAAAATACCAAGTATACCAATTTTATACCCCCAAGGAAACGCGAAGATATTTCTTTTAAAGAGACTATAGAGATTTTATCGAACATTTTCGTGGAACGGGATATCTTATTTTATACTTGTTATAGGTGTTTAAATATTTTGAAACAAGATTATGAAGACTTTATTGCCTATGCTGGGAGAGTAAATGCCCAATGCGAGTTATTTAAGTTGAAAGACCTAAAAGAGGACATGTTTAAATGCTTGATATTTGTGCAAGGGTTAACATCATCAAAGGGTAAAGAGATTCGTTCTAGGATATTATCCATTATGAACCAAGACATAGAAATAACCTTACAGAAAGTTACTGAGGAATGCCAGAAACTGTTAAACTTAAAGCAGGATAATACTAGTATCGAAGAGAAAAATGTTGACAAAATACAAAGGGTAAAGCAAGGTGACCACTATGTAAAAAAATACTGTAAGACTTGTGGAGGAAAGAATTACTTCGCAAAAGAGTGCTACTTCAAAAGCAAAATATGTTTTAAGTGCGGGCGTAAAGGACACAAGTCAACAGTATGCAAAAAAGGAGAAATACTGTAAGCCTGAAATAAAGACCATTGGTTCTAAAAAAGAGTCCATGTATGGTAAAAAAAGTTAGAATCAATGGCCGGAAAGTAAACTGTCTTTTGGATACTGGAAGTGACATATCCTTAATTGATGAAACAACATGGAAGAAAATTGGTTTTCCAAAGCTGCAAAACACAAAGAAAATTGCCAGAGGAATGTCTTGAAATCGAGTAAAATTTAAAGGTGAATTTTATACTAATGTGACCCTGAATGAAAAGAAGTTAAAAACTAAAATATATGTGATACCTGAAAAAAATTCTAATCTGTTCGGTATAGATTTGATGATACTTTTCAATTTATGGGAGAAACCAATAAACTCATTTTGCAAAAGAGTAAATGTGACAGGATCTGAAAGTTCCAAACTGCCAGGAAGATTTGTTGGGGATTTGAAGAAGGATTTTAAAAATGTATTTTCTGAAGGTCTGGTTTGCTGCACTAAAACGGAAGTGAAATTTGAACTGAAAAATGAAGCGAAACCGGTGTTTAAACCCAAAAGGAAGGTTCCGTATTCGGCATTACAAACAATCCAGAAAGAATTAAATAGAGTCGAAGAAATCGGAGTAATAAAAAAAGTGGACTACTCTGAATGGATATTACCCACAGTTTATGTGAAAAAAAAAAATCAGGATATGTGGAGATTTTTCGACGGGACTTAATGATTCCTTAAAGGATCATAACTATCCACTCTCTACTCCTGAGGAAATATTTTCTAAGTTAAATGGAGGAAACATTTTCACAAAAATTGACTTGTCAGAAGCATATTTGCAGGTCAAAGTCCACGAAGATTGTTCTAAATACCTGACAATGAATACTCATAAAGGATTATTTTCCGTAAAACGATTGCCGTTTGAGTTGAAAGTAGCACCAAATTTATTCCAACAAATTATGGATGCCATGCTAGCTTGCAATGGCTTATTTAGATGACATTTTGATAAGAAGCAAAAATGTTGAAGAACATAAAAACCATATTTGTAAGGTATTCGAGAAAATAGAAGACTACGGATTTAAAGTGGCTCTCGAAAAATGTAATTTTGGTATGGACAAGATTGAATATTTGGGACAAATAATTGATTGGAAAGGTAGAAGACCTGACCCAAATAGGACAGAAGCAATTAGAGACATGCCTAGACCAGACAATGTAATGAAGTTACAGTTATTTTTGGGTCTAGCAAACTACGATAATTCTTATATACCAAATATGCATGAACTAAGAGCACCATTAAATGAATTATTGAAGAAGAATAAAACATGGCTCTGGACAAAGGAATGTGAGGAAACATTCTAAAAAATTAAAAGATGTTTGTTATCGGATCTAGCGTTAGCACATTACAATCCGAAAAAGGATCTAATTGTAGCGGCAGATGCGAGCGAATACGGTTTAGGAGCGGTGCTTCTACACAGAATGGAAGATGGATCTACTAAACCAATTTCTCACGCCTCGAGGGTTTTATTACCCGCTGAAAGAAAGTACAGTCAAATCGAAAAAGAGGGTTTGGCGATTGTGTATGCCGTGAGAAAGTTTCATAGATTCATTCATGGAAGATCTTTCGTCTTGGAAACGGACCATAAACTATTACTATCGATTTTTGGTTCGAAAAAAAGGGATTCCTACTCATACAGCAAATAGATTACAGAGATGGAGTATTATTTTGCTCAATTACGATTTCAAAATGAAACACCTAGCATCTAGTAAAATTGCACATGCAGATGGTTTGTCGAGATTGATCCCCAGTAAAACTGAATTTGAAGAAACTGTTATAGCAGCACTAAAAGAAGAAAATGAACTAACAGATATATTAATAAATATTGTTAGGGAACTTCCTGTTACACTTGAGGAAATAAAGAAAGAAACGAAAACAGATAAATATATTAATAAGATAAAAAACAAGTGGGACAAGACGAACAGAATAGAAAAGGATTAAAAGTGTTTCCATGTTCTATGTGTGATGAAACTCTGATGTATGCAGACAGAGTGGTAGTACTGAAAGTATTACAAAAGAAAATCCTAAAGGAATTCCACATGGGACATCCTGGAATCTCCAGAATGAAGGCTCTAATGAGAGGAGACACATAATGGCCTGGAATGGATCAGGACATTGAGGAAATGGTGAAATTATGTAGAGGTTGCCAACTAGCCGCAAGATCTCCCCCTCCATACGAACGCAACCTTGGCCTATACAGATGTACCCTGGACACGCATCCATATCGATTACGCAGGACATCTGAAGAGATATTATTACCTAGCAATCGTAGATAGTATGTCAAAATGGCCAGAAATTATTAAATACAAACACTCTACAGCGGCAAACACAATAAAAGCGCTGGACAAGGTATTTAGTCGGGTTGGAGTTCCGAAAACAATTGTTAGTGATAATGGCACTATGTTCACAGGTAAGGAATTCAAGCACTACTGTGAGGCACTGGCCATTGAACACATTACAACACCAACTTTTAACCCTCGATAAAACGGACAAGCGGAAAGATTTGTTGATACTTTTAAACGAGCTTTAAAAAAGAATAATAACATCGACACGGAAGAAAAAAAGCATTCACAAATTCTTGGAATATATAGGATAACACCAAATCCAAATGCAAAGGCTAAATTATCCCCAACTGAAATTATGTTTGCCAGGAAAGTACGTTCGGTGTTCGACCGGTTAATCCTAAGAGAAAAAGTAAAAATAAGTATCAAGGATAATGTAAGGTACAAGACTTACAATGACGGGGATAAAGTTTTCTTCAAAAATTATCGGGCGGTAAGAGTTTTTGGGAAGAAGGCATAATCTCAAGAAGAATTGGGAGAATGGTTTACATTATAAAAGGGCAAACATTTTTCCACAAAAAACATATTAACCAACTGAGACCTCGATACATAGAAACAGTCAGAAACTAAGAGTTACCTATGGAAGTGCTATATAACACTTTCCATATACAACCTCCAAACAAGGAAGTACCAGTAACTCAGAAATCCAGTCACTCTCCAAAAGTAAAAAATCGGCAAACACAAATGGTGAGGAGAATTAAAAGGAAAAGGACCGAATTTTTTGGACAAAGTCTAAAAAGGAAAAAATGGTAGAAGCAAAATTCTATGGAAGAATTTAGATTGGGAAGGAGGTGATGTAATGGAATGACCTAACATCCCTTCATAGATGAAATGAACTATACCCTCTCACGTGACTTAGAGAGAAGAAAGAAAAGACAGGAAGAGAATAAGACAAGATGTCGAGTAACTCTTATGTCACCTGTATTTCGTTGTAAATAAACCCCTTTGTCTTTCACCCATAACCCCGTGTTTCTTGCTGTATTCTTATTTAAAGTAAGGATATAGCAAGATTAAACATTCGGGGCAAACAACGAAGCTTTGCTTGGCCAATTACTTGTCATCAAATGTTTTGAATAATATATACGGTTCTTCTATCGGTGAACATCTTATAAATAACCCTTCCTATTCCTCAGTGTAAACTTATTCTTTATTCTCAGTAAGTCGCACTCATCTTAATTTAAAGATTTTAGAAACCATTTACATGAAGTCTTCGAGACCTTCTCTTTGTAAACAGAAAAAAAAAATCTTCTGAGACTTAATGTGGTTTCTATTTGATTCCTTTTTTTCGTTCCCCTTTTCTCACTATAATCTGCATCCCATCATATTCTTTCGCTTAATCGTAGTTCTAACCTCGATTTAGTTTTGCTGAGTGGGGTTCGAAACTTGTTAGCTAGCACTTTGAATTAGTTTATTTCTTTAATTCATAAAATTTAAAAATAAATACTACACACACACGCACACACACACGCATATATATATATATATATATATATATATATATATATATATATATATATATATATATATATAACGCGTGCACAGACAGGCGATCACGTTTATTAGGGAAAATACTCAGAAATAAATGTTGTTTCAACGGAAAAAAAGTGAGTCGAGTTATTCTTTGTCTTGGTCTCCTTTGCGACATACTCTGCTACAACGTGATCACGAATGTCCACATCTTAACACGTGTACAAACGTGTATTACGTTACACTCCAAGAGGGTTAGTGTTAAAGTATTATATACTTATCTCCAGAGTCCATTGTTTATTTAAATAGAAATGATACCGCAACATTTATCAATAGTTTCCAGTGTTATAGTAGTAAGGCCGACCAGAGATGAAAGGCATAGCCAAGACTAGATGAAAACACTTGAATGGATCAGAGGTTATCCCAGAACGAAAATCGATGAAACCATGTGACTTAAGGATGAAGATTTTCTGCCGTTTTTTCCGGGGACATTTCAAGCAGATACCACGTGTCTAGAAGTCGTCCTCTAGGGAAGGCGGCCGCAATCCATTTAATTAGGTAGGGCGAGACAAGCTATACAGCTATCTATTTATATTTGTCTTTCTTTCTTTCTCGCTCTCTCTCCCTCTCTCTCTCTTTCTCTCTTGGAGAGACATGTTATATATATATATATATATATATATATATATATATATATATATATATATATATATATATGAGAGATAGGGTGGAACGATGAAAGTGTTAACCTAAAGAAAATAACACTACAACTTTAGTCTAAAACTTTTATTGAAAAAATCAATTCAGGTAACACTACAGTTAACTTGATTATGTAGTAGAGCTGGCATCTATTCAATGTAGCCGCTTTCAGCCTCAACCATCGCCTTGATACAGGTCTGGAATTGGGAGCATGTCTTTTTCACAAGCGCCAGCAGGAGTTCGGTGAATACTCGGCAAATGACGGGATCAGGTTGGTTTTGGTGATGTGGAGGATCATGTTGGTGATGTTCTTGATATATGACCAAACGAAGTAGTCCAGCGAGTCCAGGTCGGGGAAGGAAGGGGGGTAGTGAGAGAATAGGATAAAGTCGTACCAATGTTTCTGTAGCCAAGCCTAGGTCTCTTTAGACTTGTGGGCCGGCGCCGAATCTTTCTGTCACACCCAGAATCTACCAGCGGCCACTTGATTTCACTAGGGGATCACCACACTCTTCAGCACATCCAGGCACATTTTGGTGCTGATTTTCAACCAGACTTCGAAGATGTGAGGTAACATAATGTGGCCTTTACTTCAAACCACACCAAAGACCGGAAGCTTTGTTTTCATCAACCTGTTATTCACGGCAATCCTGCGATGCATTCTGAAAATGGTCTTGTTGTCATAACTTGGATCGGTAGAGAGCATGCTCGTTGGACATTGTATCACTTTCAGATATGATAGAAGGCTCCTATTGCTCTCAGTATACAACTGGACAACTAGTAGATGGTCTGCAACAAAAAAAAGAAAACTAGTTTTCGTCAAACAGAAATGGAATCATGTCGTCTTTTTTATAGCGATAATCTTATCGTTCTACCATATACAGTGATGATCATATTTATTGGCACGGTAAAATAAAAGTTAAATTTTGTCTAATAAATTCTAAAAAAGGGATTAAATTAAAGAAAATGTACGAAATGACGTCGCAGTTAGGAAAAAGACTATAAAAATGAGAGATCACGTTAGTCAAGTGGGTGATGTCACACCCGTAGCGAGAAGTCACGCGTGGCGGGAGAACGAGGAAATAAATGTCGTTGTTACAACGGGAAAAAACGAGTTGAAGTACGTACTTTTATATTCTTTGTCTACTTTGTGACTGAGGCTACAACGTGTTGGCAACGTTACTGTTGTGGAGACATACACACCCTTATAATCACTAAGATGGACTTATCCATTAGCCATATACGCAGCAAGTATAGACCGCTCAATGAGAACTATCCTGATGTCGTACAGAGATGACTCCCCACGGACTTACTAATCTTCTTGTATCACTAATCCTGTTCTGGATATAAATGTTCTTCGTATTCTCACGAGTCATCGTGTTTTTCTACTTTAACCTTTCCCGACTCCACTACAGTTACATAAAGATATTTAACGACTATATTGCAAATGCATATTTTAATAAACACATGAGAGAAAAAGAACGTTCAATGAAGTTAAACGGACAACATTAGATGGGTCGACGCACATGGTCAGCACATGGGAACATATAGAGCACATAGAAGCACACCGACTTTCACACATGCGTTTGTGTTTGTGCGTTCAACAAACGCGTAATTACTGCACTTGTGTGTTATTGCCGTTATTCAATTAAATAAAGTCTTTGTATATACGTATGTCTGGCTTCCTTCTTCGAGCGACGCTTCCTCTGTGTGTTGCTCGAGACGAACAAACTTACTGCACCAAACACAAAGAGATTGCTGACACTTTAAAGGCTTTATTTTGGGAGAAGTTCTTTCAAAAGAGGGGAGAGAGAAAAAGATTATTCGTTACAAAAAAGATTGTTTAAAATTATTTTTAAACTTATGATATATAACTACAGTTATTTATTTCTTATCCAACTAAGAGTTTATCGACGTAGGCCTCGTCCAAGGTTCGCCCAGATTTCTACATCATTGGTACACGTTTGTTCTGTGGCTCCCATCGACATAGACTGCCCATAAAACACTCTTTCAAACTCGAATCCGTTGAACACGTGATCTAACTGCTTATGTTATGAACACCTGCATCTAGCTTGTTTAACTCATAATTTTGTTTCCTGATATGTCAGATACGTACACTGAGTATATATATATATATATATATATATATATATATATATATATATATATATATATATTATTATACTGTTGGTAGAATTTTTCAGTAACTCATAACAACAGCACAATATGTCATTCCAAAGAGTGCTCAATGCATGAAACAGAGCAATATATTGATTGTTGGAGAGCTATTGGCTACACATTAGCGTTGGATGGTTTTTGGCCTGATGAGGTGATTTTCCCTGCTAGGGGGTCATTGAAACACGTTTGCTATATATATATATATATATAGTAAATGCACCTAAATGACACTGGTCCTGGATATGACCTTAAACTATATCCAGTGGTGAGGCCCTAGCTTGCGGGCTTTGGGGAGTGTGTAGCCACCCTTTAATTGCCATTGCTCCCAGGTCCACTCTGACCCGGAGTGGTAGTACCTGTTAGGGTCCCAATTATGGGTTTATAGAAACCGAATTGAAAAACCCCCCAAATATATTCCATTAAAAAAAATTGTTCTCCATATTTTTTGGATTCGGCATTAAATAACCTGAAAAGGGTTGATATGCCGTAAAACAACAACAACAACAACAACAACAACAACCAACCAACCAACCAACCTAAATGACACACTCTCGAAATAGGTGATCTAATCCCTACTTACCAGCATAGGGTCATAATATATAACCCAAAGTCGATTTTGTTATTTTTACACTTCCGTCAAAACCGCATGATAGATTCTAATTAGATTTGTCTGTTTACTACAAGCACAATGTTTATTTTATTTAATTAATAGCAAGGCTAGCTGTGATTGCTCGGAATGAAACTGTAAACTATTTCTAAATCCCTTTTCTCCTGCGCCTAGCTCAGTCCTCTTTAGCTGGGCATACACACGAACAATTTTCCTTCATTTATAAATTCCTCTCTTTCTAAATTAGTGCATAATAACACCGGAAAGAAAAAAACGATCCATTCTAACGAAACCTGGCTCAGTTGACCCGAGGGAATGAATATATTTTTCCAAATTTTGTATATTACTACCCGGCGTTAAGGTAAAGACATATTACCGAGCAGATGGTTTAGTCACGTATTATTTAAGGTACACCACATGTCCTAAGTTGTTACGATTTACCTGAAAGTTGACCATATATTCAATTTTTGAAAGCATAAAACATAGTCATCTTCATCTATGAAATCCAAATAGAAAAATAAACTCTCATAGTTTAAAGGGAAATAACTCATAGGTTAAAAGAAAACTTCTGTTTTTAAACGCAACTGATGTTGGGTATAATAATAATTAAATTAAATTAAATGTAAATTAAATTAAAAATAAATAAATAAACTTTATGTAATATTTCTTAATAGAATACTTAAACAATTTTTTATTAGTAATTTCCATTAACAAATTAGAGCTACTTATTAAAGCAGATTTTCTTTAATATAATATGCAAATTAAATAACCTCTCGAGTGTAAATTCGTTTTGAATAAATAGTATATATGAAAATCATGCAGAAAAAAGTATATAAGTCCATTTTCAGTGATAAAATCTGTTTGTGAAACATTGTACATTATATAATTTATTCATTATATAAGTGTATAATTTAACCAAATTATGAACAAACAAACATACTTTATTATAATCGATTTATACAGGGCAACGCTGATCAAGAATATACGAACTTTTTGGTTATTTTACATTTGCATATTATTTTACATTTAGCTCTATATACAAACACAAACACACACACACACACACACACACACACACACACACACAGACGTTTGCCCTTTATATAATAGATACGCCCGGGGTCGAACGTGATAATTACGATACTAATAATCGTAAACTCATCTAGCCTTGTTGGCAGTTACACACACACAAAAAAGAAAACCAAAAAGTTTTACAAACCTAATTTTGTAGTGTCACAATCAATAATAAAATATTTGAAAAATGAGAAAAAAAAAATGAGAGAAAAAAAAAAACGGAAACCGAAAAATCAAAAAAGTCGTCGACAATGAAGATCTTAATTAATAATTAAATAAAATGGTGAAAACCACATGATTTTAATCTTCCCCGCTCTCACCCCTTCCTTTATTTCTGTTCTCCCTCTATTCTCACTTCTTGCTTCTCTCTAACACGCATTATTAATCTCTCACCACTCTATAACACATTCTCCCCCTTTCTCCTTCTCCCCTTCATCTAAACGTCTCTCTCTCTCTCTCTCTCTCTCTCTCTCTCTCTCTCTCTCTATATATATATATATATATATATATATATATGTGTGTGTGTGTGTGTGTATGTATATATATATATATGTGTGTACACACACATATACACAAACATATATGTACGTATATATATGTGTGTGTGTGTGTACACACACATGTACACAAACATATGTGTGTGTATGTATATATATATATATGTGTGTGTGTGTACACATGCATGTACACAAACATATATGTGTGTGTATATATATATGTGTGTGCGAGTGTGTACACACATGTACACAAAAATATATGTGTATGTGTGTGTATATGTGTGCACACTGTATGCATGTGTAGGCTTTCATGTGTCTACATGCTTGTGTGTGTTTTTAGCTGCACATACAGCTGAATATCTGGAGTTAGTTTGCATGTAAGCATATATGTGTTTTATATACGCATATATATATATATATATATATATATACACACATATACATACATATACGTATATGTATATACGCATATATATATAAATATATATATACATGAATGTGTTTGTTTGTGTGTGTGTGTGTGTGTGTGCGTATGTGTGTGTAAGTATGACTTTTACAATTATATTTTATTTTATACGAATCCTTAATTTATGAAGCCCAATATCTTGCTGCCCAAATCCCTACATAGTACCCCAGTAGTTGTTGCCTCTGATAGTAGCCCCCTACACCAAAGTGGCAATTTGCCTTGTTTGGGGTGAAAATGTAAAAAAAAAAAAAAGAAAAATTACACAACATATAACAAATAAATAACAAAAGTCTATATTCCAAATTTCATGATTTTGACCCTCTTACAATTTATCCCTTTAATTACGTTGACATTCACAATTTTTGACAGCAGCTGTTTCGTTGCACAGAATCGTTTATTTAATTATTATCCCAATCAATGAATATATTCTGCCCTTAACCCCTCAAAAGATACAGTACCTATCAACCCATTAAAAGAAAATAAATCGCATGATTACAAAATCAGAAACTTGGAAGAGAAGTTGCAATTACCTTTTTAATTGTATTTTTATCACGCCAGAAATGGCGTACTGTCGAGAATTGTGAATGTCAATGTTAAAGGAATAAATTATAAGAGTGTCAACATTATGAAACGTTGGCGTATAGACTTTTGTCATATATATATATATATATATATATATATATATATATATATGTGCAGATATATATATATATGATGATTGCAACGTCTTGTCAGACGAGTGCCACTCCCTCAGACATTTAAAATTAGTGAGCCCAAATGTCTGAGGGAGTATCTATACAAATATGATGTTACAGAGTCTTAGCTTTGTACGACAGCTAAGTTTCTCTCTCGGTTCAAAATGTTGAGATCCAGCAACAAGCAAGAGCAAGATAGCCAGCAACAAATTAAACTGCAGACCAGCTTAATGCGGGTACTGGTCTTCCGCTTTATGGTTTTTTAAATCAGAGATTTGCTTCTCCTAGAAAGGTTGCCTTATGCATATATATATATATATATATATATATATATATATATATATATATATGCAGATATATATATATATATGCATATATATATGCAGATATATATATATATATGCATATATATATGCAGATATATATATATATATATGCATATATATATGCATATATATATATATATATATGCATATATATATGCATATATATATATATATATATATATATATATATATATATATATACAGATACACATGCACATAAATACACATACATATACACATACACATATATACATATATATACATATATTAGGTTGAGAAGAAAGTTCTTGCGAAATTTTAAATTTGGATTTTAAATGATGTATTTTTATATAAGTTTTCGTTATAAACCTTTACTTTATATATCATTTTAAAGAAAGTTTTTAGCGCCATCTAATCGCTTGAATTAGAATCGTTTTAAAACAATTATGTCTTCTTTTCAAAAGATGGAAAACAGCAAATTCGCACAATTTTCTTATTTCAACTCAAGCTAGGCCGAAAAGCTGCTGAAACAGCTCGCGATATCAACGAAGCAGTTAGCCAAGGAACCGCTACTGAACGCGCAGCACACTTGTGGTTTAAGAAATTTCGCGGTGGCGACGACAGCCTTGAAGATGATGAGCGTAGTGGTTAGACATCGGATGTTGATAACGGTCGATTAAGAGTCTTAGTCGAAGTCAATCCACACACAACTGTTCGAGAACTTGCTTCTGAATTAGGCGTAATGTATACGACGATTTCGAACCACCCTGAGAGAAATTGGACAGAGAAAAACTTGATAAATCTGTGTTTCACAAATTGAACGACAACCAAAAGAAACACCGGTATGAAGTGTCATTTTCTTTCCTTTTACATATCGGGAACGTTTCTCGGTCAGGTTGTGACTTACGATAAAAAATGGGGTCTTTACGATAATCAACGCCGCTCTGCTCCGTGGTTGAACGCCGAGGAAGCAGCACACACTTCTCGAAGCCAGAGTTGCACAAAAAGAAACTCATGCCGAATGTTTGGTAATTTGCGACCAATCTCGCCTATTACAGCTTTTTGAATGCAGGTGAAACCATTACTGCGGAGAAGTACGGTAAACAAATGGATGAAATGCATCAAAAACTTTGACCCCCCCAACAGAAAAGACACAATCTTAAAACCGACCCTGCAGAAACTGAACGAATTGAGCAACAAAACTCTGCCTCATCGGCCATACTCTCCAAACCTCTCACCTACCAACTAACACTTTTTCAATCTAAACAATTTCCTGCGTGAAAAATGCTTAAAAACCCTAAGCGATATCTAAAACGCCATCAGCGATGTCTATCGCCACCAGAACGCAAGATTTTTACATTACCAGCATAAATACACTTGTTTTGCGTTGGCAAAAGTGTGTTGATTCTGATTGCGCTTATTTCGAACAATAAATATTTGTTAGAGCCGAGATATGTTCATCTGAATTTAAAAGTTATAAACAACAAAACGTTTCTTGTCAATCTAATATATACGTACGTATAATATACACACACACACACACACGCACACACACACGCACACATACATACATATATGTACATACATATACGTACATAAGCTTCATTCTATATATTCCTTTATCAAGCAATAAATTCTTAAATCGAATATATGCCTCTATATGTTGTTATTTTAGAATTTAAAATTTAACCACTAAATTTACATATACGTACAGATATATACGTAAATATATATACATGAAATACATACGTATATACATACATATATATATAAATATACGTATATATACTTATGTATGCACATATGTATACGTATATGTACATACATTTTTATATATATATACATACATATATATCCTCATATATACGTATATACATATATATACACACATATAGCTACATATATACATATGTATATATACACACGTACATATATTATTTTTATTTAAAGTTCGCCGCTCTAAAATACCCCCGGTATATTCACACATACATTCACATTAAGTATATCCAAATATACAGTATACATATGCACACAATCTTACACATACATACAAATATATACAGTATTTGTCGAGTATATAGAAACAGTATCAGCATATATAGTATGTTCAGTATATACGTATATATATATCATCATGCTATAAATATATATATACAATAGATAAGGTATAATATATATAGAGTATATATACACTCATAGAGTATACATACATATGCAGCTATGCAGTATGTATTTATATATATTTACAGTATGTATGTATGTATTTTTCTACTGTGTGTGTATATATATATATATATGTGTGTGTGTGTGTGTGTGTATGTGTGTGTGTGTGTGTATGTGTGTGCGTCAGTAACAAAAGCCATAACGAGTAACTTGCCATTCTATAATCTTAGGAAGCATCTGACTCGCATAAATTCAGTAACTTTAGTCAATGAACGCCTGGAAAAATAATTAAAATTCGCTTGTATTAGAGAAATCTATCACTTTAGGTTTCCCAAGTGTATCTTCTGTTTTCAAGTACCCGGCTTAAAAATGAAGTTTGATATTCGATTATTTCCATCGACAGACAAAAAAAAAAAAAAAAAAATTGAATACATAAAATAAAAATAATAATAAAATGAAACAAAACTATAAAGTAAAAAGATGCAAAGCACTAAAAATCACAGCAATAATTGATTGTTTGTCATTTTAAACTGAAGGTAAAAGTTGACAAATTGTTTTTCTTTTAAAATAGCCTGGGTGCTCTGCGTTGCCTGGGTGTGTGTTAAGCAAAGAAAAAAAATGGTGATAGTAGGCAGGCAAGCTCGAACCCGTATCTCGAAGGAGGAAAACAACATGAAACAAACCAGCCCCCCCCCCAAAAAAAAATGTGGCGTCTTTGCCATTGTGTCCATTGCTAAATCGGAAGTAGCGAAGGTTTAAATTAAGGCTAGTCAATCGAAAATAGGGGATGAGTTTCGAAAATATTGGCGAAAAAAGCGGTCCATGCCTGTAGAAAAGTGCTCGGTTGAGGGTGAAGAATTATGTTTTTAGATAATTTTTCGATATTTGTCGTCCGAAGGGTCGAGCTTTAAAACGATACCGATCTCACGAAAATCCGTCGCGTCTGGCGAAAGTTTTAGGCATACATACATACATACATACATACATACATACATACATTTAAACAGACAGTTGAAATTTATATCATAGATGACAACTTTGTTATTTATTTTGTATGGCTACAATTTATTGAATTTTCATATCTTTTATTAAATAGTTTTACTCTATCATTCAACTTAATAATTTCTAACTTTTCAATACACCATGATTTGCGTGATGTAGTTAAATGCCCACGTATTCCTATTTATTTCTCATTTTCTATTTTTCGGGGAAAAAATCTATTTTAGATACTAATGCGCTATTTATATATTCCTTATTATTGAAAATTGATTTTGCGTAAGGTTTTCTTTGCAAGAATATACAATTTTACAGTTATAATTGTCATGGTTTATGTCATTCGTTCGGTTCGTTGTTCTAGTTTTTAGCTGGGCATTCTTCCTAATGTCATTCATCATATATTATTTGGATTATTCGGACTACTGTTTTCATCTTGTGTGTCATCCGCACAACGTTTCAGCTGATGTAACTTCCAACCTTCTTCAGGTGTATCTGGATTTACAGTTGTGTTTAGTAATTTGCAATTACATTCCGAGTATCACCTGCTCTAAAGATTGAACTATCAACCTTCAAAAGAATTACACTTACAACTGAATTCTATCTAGTACTTTATCCGTTACGCAACGGGCCCTTGCACACAGATTCCCGAATTCGACAGTAAGATTTTAGAGTTGAACAAAATACATCTGAAGAAATTCGGAGGTTATATCATCTGAAACGTTGTGCGGATAACACTCAAGATAGGAACAGTAGTCCGAATAATCCAAATAATATATGAGACATAAAATTAGATAGAATAATCAACAAAGAACTAGAATAACTGCGAAGTTTTCATTTTAAATTCTTGCTTATCTTGCTTGGTTACATCGAGAATTACACTCAAGATGAAAAGAATAATGCAACGAATCTAAATAATAGAAATCTTATCGAACGTAGTCGTTACATGCCAACACTCGGTACCCACACGTTGTATGCAGACGGTCGCAAAGAATCAAAGACAAGGAAAGAATTCGATTCATTTCTTTTCTTAGTTGAATCGACAGACATTTATTTACAAGTACTTCCAGAATAACGTCTTATCTCTTGTTCAAAAGTCTTCTCGTACTTAACATGACTCTGCCGTGCCGATCACGTGATACTCTGTCCTGTCCGGCCAAGTTTAGGACACGTCTTTCCATGTCGCTCTCGGGCCACGTATATAACACGTCTATTTCTGTCGGCTCTGTCCTTCTCGGCCATGTTTTTCTTTTTTATAATCTTTTCCTTTCTTTCTTCTTAGCTGTGACGTCTTCGCGCACACGATGCCGTCATTTGTATACAGCTGCTGCTACTGTTACTGTCGTTGTCATCTGCGCTCTGCTACAATATCATGTATTTGGATTTTTTTAATGATATATTTTGTCTATATTATGTCCTTTAAAACCTCTTGGTACTCATGACTCAGGCTCAACCGGCAATTGACGAGAATAGACGGAACAAGCCGAACGAAAGAAATGACGTCACAAAACATAATTAGCATTTATTAAAAATAAATTAACAAAAACAAAAAAATAACAAAAAAATCTATCCTAAGTTTAATAAATATTTTTATTATTATTTTTTAATTTTCAATAATTGTTAGCAAAAATGTGTGATTGTTTTTAAGTTTTAATATTTTTTATTTTTATTTATTTATGTTTTTAAATTTTTGTTTCAAGAAAAGTTGCAAGACTTTTCTTTTTTTTGTTTTGAAAACCTGCTTTGATTTTTGTTTTCGAAGACCCAAAGCAGTCGTACTTTGTTATAGTAAACAGAGATACGTCGATTTCCACCGTGTGTCCTGGGCCTCCGATAGGCCAGGGATTCTTAAGGAAATAATCTTAGCAAATGTCTTTAATGAAGTTCCTCTAGTCGGTAGCAGTATTTTCCGACACGATTCCACATTCTCTTTGTAGATTTTACTAGCAGGGGTGCCCGGCGTTGCTCGGGTGTTTGGAGGTGTATGCTGTGCAAAAAAAGCAAAAAAAAAAAAACAAAAAAATGGTTAATTTTTTAAAACTTTGACCCCTATTATGACCCCTTAAAATTTATAGTTTCGGGCTCAAATCACTTTATTAAGTTAGATCCAGGTTCAAGGAACCTATATCTAAAATTTCAAGTGTCTAGACCCAAAATTGTCGGAGGAGTTTGGTAGAGTTCTTAAAGGTCAAATCGTTGAAATTTGACCCCTTAACAGCCAAATTTCTGGCTGACACCTGTCACATCGATTTTCCCAAATCTCAGTACCCGGTATTTTAAATTTCGAGTCTATAGACTAAAAATTGACAGAGTTATTGCGTAGGGAAATGTACACAGACAGACAGACACACAGACACACAGACAGACAGACAGACACGTTCACTTTTATAGATATATAGATTGTGGTGTCCATTTCGTGTGTCTACAAACAAATAAATCTCACAATCTTGGATATTTCCATTTCAGACGTGAAAAAAAATGTTCAGGTACGCAAAGAGGCCCACTGTCTGCTAGTCAAACGCTCAGCCAAATAATATGAAAAATATAATGTAAAAATATTCAACACTCCCCACCCAATTACTTAAATACTCCTTTATACAAAAAAAAAGAAGAAATTCCTAGCGTTTTAACATTTGATCAGTGTTCAGTTTATTTCGACCGTTCAGCTGCCGGTCGAGCCCGAGCCAAGGTCACGAAAATCCGAGTCAAAATATGCTTGAGTATCAACCCCTTAAAATACTCTGAAGAAACTGAAAGTTGAGGAATATTTATTTATTTATTTTACATGGAGTTCACCACTTATCAAGGCCCAATGGCCACTCAGGGATAAGGGTTATTTTTTATTTAATTTTTTTTTATTAATTGATGTGCAAATAATTGAATAAAAATCTGAATTTTCACAAAGGATTCTACCCGCTCTTTATCCGATCACACAATACTAGATTAAAGCAAACACAGCCTACATTATTCGCCTTCATGCTTAGATGCTGTGTCCTAAAATTGATAATGATGAGTTAATACGTTTAAGAATGAATTGAAAGTGAAAGGGTCGCAAGGACAGGAACATTGATTAACTCACGTATATACGTGGACGCTGTGTGTGAAGTGACGTTACGGTAAGGAAAAAGAAAAAGATTATAAAAAGAACGTGTGCGCACCGATTATCAGGATTACGTTAAAGAGGTGGAAATAAATGTCTATTGTTTAAAACCTGAAGCAGCCAGTTGAAGTTCCCTTCTCTTCCTTTCTTATGTTCCTTGCGACGAAGTCTACAACGTTTTGGGTTCTACACGTTAAAATATCTGTAAACGTGTGTAACATTACAGTTAGTGTGAAAATAGTTGGCTGCAAAAAAAAAAAAAAATGACCAAAAACTAAACATTTAAAAAATGATTCCCGTAATCACTCAATAATAATTGGCGGAAATTTTCTTAAAATTCGATAATTATAGGATTTTAAAAAATGTCTGAAATCTGCGGAGATGGGGGAGGGAATAACAATTTACATTTGTGAAGGCTGGGTGAGCTTTGACTTCAATTTCCGTTTCCCGTAATTTTCAGGTCAATGTGCTATTTTGTTTCAAGTAAACTATTGATTTCGGATATGTATAACTTACTGTTTTTAATCGAATATTGGTACTTGTAATGAATAGGCAACCAGAATATTTCAGTAATTACGTAGTTAGTCCTGAGTATTCACAGAGCATCACGAGCCAATCACAGAAATGGCCGAAGCAGTTTACGATTTAAAAACCACCTTCTTTTTTTTTTAAAAGAGTTTGTTACAAGTTTATTTTATTTATTTTTGATAGAATAAATGCTTTTTAACACTAAGCTTAACGTTACTTTTTCGCAACCTTAGTGTTGTCTGCCTTTTTTACATTTTTGTTTTGTTTTCGAATTGTTAACGGCTCCAGCTATTTCCGGGACTGAACCAGGAATATCCGCCGATATTCAGCACTGACTGCGCAAGTGCCTATTCATTACAAGTATTCGAATATATTATATTCTGCCCCTCCCCAACACGGTTTAAAGTAATAAGTTGTGTTTCGTTTTCTTGTGGTTTAAAAATTCAGATTGTTGTTGTGCGAGTTCTCACGTATGTAGCTATGAATTTGATATTGACTTATGTGTGTGTGTGTGTGTGTGTGTGATTGGGTAACCATGGCAACGGGATTGTATCTGAAGAGTCACTAAACAGTGTGTACCAAATTGTGGCGTTTGCTATGGAATTGAGTTCACGAGAATTTGTTCAACAAAGTCTAAGTAGAAGGATGTATGCATGTGTGTGTACATAGAGACGAAAAGTTTACGTCGCAAATTGTGGGCTCGTAGTCGCGCATATTGAAACTGAGTTCGAATATGTTCAATAAAATATGTGTGTGTGTGTGTGTGTGTACGTAAGTAAAGAAACCATTTTTCTAATCCTTTCATGATTTGTGCATTCATTCTTTTGTTATATAGTTGTTTCATTATTATTATTATTATTATTATTATTATTATTATTGTTGTTGTTGTTGTTATTGTTCGTTGTTATGAAGTCTTATTAAAGTGAGTCTTAGAGAGTCTTATTAAGAGTGATGTTGCGTTCTGTGTTCGTGTTATGAAGAGATTCATATATATAAAATGTTCATACTTAGAAGTGTAGTAGAAGCTCTTAAAGTGAGGAGACAGTGTTGAGACAGTCTTAGTGTTGACATTGTAGATATGAGATGTAGAGACATTGTGTATGTGAAGACATTTTAAAACACAGGATATATAAGACATATAATGACAATTTCACTTTACCTTTTGGTAGAATTACAACACAAAGATGACGTTTATAAAAACACATGACGCGTTTATTTCCATGGACCGGTCGGTGGTTTTCTTAGTCAGGAATTCAAAGTTTTACATTCTATGTTTCAAAGGTGACCGTCTCGCTTCCAGACGTTCGACTGTCCATCTCTGAACTCCAGACTCTCGTCTGTCGTCCTCAGACTCTCTCTGCTTAACTCTAAAGTTTCTAACTATATCGAGAATTTCCCATTTTCCATGACGTCATACACATGTTAAAACATGTGTCTTCTTTCACGTGTTCTGGAAATGCGTGTCCAATACATTCTCCTTTGTTTACAAAAGGAATTTTAACCTATATTTCCAGTAACCTATATTTCCAATATGTTAAAAACATGTTTATTAAATTATCCTATAGTTGCATTCCTCAATTCAATTTCATAACAGAATTGACAAATGCAGATTCCTTTTCTTAAAACTATTTCATCTCTAAGCTAAACAATGGTTTGTTTTTACATTCCATTTTCTAATTCTCTCTCGTAATCTATTTCTAAACCTAAATTACGAGGTTCGAATTTCGTCTATTCTATTTCATTTTCATTTTAACTAAATATCTCTATTTTTATACTTATATGAAAAGAGGACAGCCCTTATCATGTAACATCCCTCCTTTCCATATTTCAAACAGAAAAAAATGTATGCATTTTAAAATTTAGTACATTTTTTTTCTACATCTACACAACCACACGGCTAGGAAAGATCAGGCTAAAAAAAAATCTCTTTCAGTCAGCCCTCCATGGCCGATTTCACAATTATTATATTTTTATAAGATCAGAACCTTTCTGATCTTCTTGGCATTTACTTTTTGGGTGTAGGGTCTTTACCTATGATTCACATCAGCTACTTTCCAGCCACCCATATGCTGCAGACTAGAGGTTTCCACCTCCCTCGAAATGGACGACTCCCTTCGTCCTAAAAGTGTCCTGATCGTCTCTTTCCGCATGGTTAGTCTTATCAAGTATGGCTTTGTTTTTTATTCTATAACTATCTTATACGGGACATACCAAATGCTCATAACTAATCTTCTTGGTTGGCTTTAACTATCAAGATATACCTTTTTTTCTCTCATACGGATTCACTCGGATTTCCTTGCTTGGATTCTTGAAACTTCGACGAGGATTTAGAAATATCACCCCTAACTAACTAACACCTTTTTCCCCGCGCCAAATACCTAAATTGCGCTCTAAATTCTATCTAATAGCCCAATTTCTTGTGATTTTCTTTTCTCTCACAAGAGCTTCCAAAATCCAGCAGATATATCCCACATTTATGCCTCTCTAAAAAAAAAAAAAAAAAAAAAATACAAGGTTATATCTTTCTTACGTAATCTACGGTATATTTTTGCCTGTCTAACACCTTCTTAAGCTATCTGTGATTGCCTCGGGACTACCTATCATCGGTTTACTGGTCCCCTTAAGAATTTTCGTATTCTTTCCAACGCCTGTTTATTAATTAAGCCAAGTCTTACCACTTGCTTGGAGTCGTTACATGCGACCAGCTTATTTTAAGTACTTAATTAACACAGGTTCCCAAATTTTTCGAATAGGGGCACATCTTGTGCTTATCAATCCCTACCAAGTCACTTTTCTTGGAAAAAAATTATAGGATCTCTAAAAAAACCCAAAACAAAAACCAAATGCTAAAAAAACATCTTTCTTACGGCTTATCACCTCTAAAAACTCTCTAAATACCCATTTACATAATTTTAATCCTTGTCCCCCTTCTAAAATTCTAACTGAATCTGTAAGCCAACCATACGTCTTAACTAGTTTCATTTTCTCCTAGACTGTTTAAATCTAATGTATATTTACTAATGACTTTGAATTCCTGCTGTGAAAACAATAACATTTACATTAAGTACAAATTTACAATATTGTTCAACATCAACACGTTTTCAAAAGAAAATACCTTAATACATTTAAATATTTTGCAACAACAAAAAATAATACAAATAAAAATTCGTTACATTATACATTTCAAAAGTCCGTTAACACAAAACAAAAAATTGTCCCTTTTTTCAAAGACCAGAACAATTACAGATTCCTTTTCTTAAAACTATTTTATCTCTAAGCTAAACAATGGTTTGTTTTTACATTCCATTTTCTAATTCTCTCTCACAATCTATTTCTAAACCTAAATTACGAGGTTCGAATTTCGTCTATTCTATTTCATTTTCATTTTAACTAAATCTCTCTATTTTTATACTTACATGAAAAGAGGACAGCCCTTATCATGTAACACTTTTTGCGGAATGTTATTCTCATTTTCTTAGAGAATGAGAATAACACTCCGCAAAAAGAATGAATGCACAAATTAAAGAAATTCTGTTAAGCAACGTTTAACCTGGCCTGTACCAGACAGGTTACAATTTGGGAATACCAGGCGCTGTCTACAGGAAGACGTTTACATTCTGCATCCCACCTGGCATCCAGCTGTCATGACCCTGTCCTGCTGTTGGATCAGACTGGTTGGTACGAGAGAGTGAGGCTGGTTCTGCGCAAACCAGCTTCACTTTAAACAAACTTCCATCACGTGTCATGAGATGGTCTTCGTCTTTCGACGGACGAACATCCAGAAAACAAGTCTTACATACCAGAATTGTGTTCTTGCGTGTGAGCGAACACATGTTGGCGAAATGTTTATAAAAACAGCCCTTCCCCACCAGGCCAAGGTCTGGAGTGTGTCTCTGTCAAGGCTGCAAGGGACAGAAAAAAAAGTAGATTTTGCTGTGTAGGAACTTTTATAGTCACTGATTAGCCATGCTGCCTTGGGTCAAAGAGGAGATAACTCGGGTCTGAAAATACGTTTTGGTATTGAGTATGTGATTATGTTGACATAGGGAAGTAAGTGTACTTATCGGTTCGAGATCACATTTGTAACTCCACGTCTCGCCTCACATGTCATTTCTTTTTAACTCTTTGGAAATGTTTAATTACTTTTTTCTCGGCACTAGGAAAAAAAGAAAGAAAGCAAAAAACAACGCCCGTTAAAGTGTTCTCTGGCTCTGTAAAAATAGCTATGAACAAACCCGTCGGCATTTCTCGATAGAAGAGTCTCAGGCGATCAGCAGTAAACTATCCTCCTTCTCAAAGAGAGAAAGTAATTCCTGAAAAGTTGTACCTTTTCAGACTAAGCCACGTCAACTAAAGAAGATCTGGAGCCACCCTGGTAGATCGTTGGTCTGTCAGATTAAGTGCCAAGAATTGATCATTGGGGCGTAGTATTTATCTCTCTTCCACCACAGAAAGATGTAGCACAGGGTCGGAAGGTGGAGTAGTAAAACTAGAACATCAGATTCTATGCATTTTGCCATTCCTCCCCCAATTGCCTGAGCAGCCGCTGTCAATATTCCCCTAGTAGGGGAACCAAAAGCGATTAGCAATAAACCAAGCACTTTCTCAAAGCGAATGCTAATTTTTGATGGACGGCTTATACACGTTGATTGTGTAGTCACGCAAATTGAAATTAAGTTTATATTTGTATTACGTTTCTGATTTTTTTTTAGATGAGAGCTGCTTATTCGTATCGTTTAGCATAGTGGATAAAGTACTTGGTAAAATTCAGTTACACTCTTCTGAGGGTTGAAGATTCAATGAACAGTGCGAATCTGGGGAATGTTTCTATCGAATTTGCAAGGACACATAGCGGCGTGGATATAGTACTTTGTGAAAATAAATTGTAAAGCTACACTCTTCTGGGGTTAAAGGTTCAATCCTCAGTGCGAGCGACACACAAAAATGCAATTGCAAGTTACCTTAGGACTTCTATCCAGTCATGGCTGACAGAACGAGAGCATGCTTCCCCGTGGATTAAAATAAAGAGTTCTGTTCGAAATTCCGTGGGGATTCCCGAGTTCGACAGAAAAGTTCCCGAATCCGATAAGATATACCTGAAGAATGCTTGAAGGTTACATTGACCGAAACGTTGTGCAAATAACACTCAAGATGAGAACAGTTGCTTGAAGAATCCAGATAATATGAGTTCTCGTATTTGTAGAGTGTTCCAAATGTAACCCCCCCCCAAAAAAAAAACGAAAAAAAAACAACAAAAAAAACAAAACAAAACAAACAAACAAACAAGTACTAGAAATGTTTAAATCTATATATTTATTTTCTGTTTCCGTTTTTGTACTCTTTTGTACTCTTTTGTACTCCTGTCTCTTTCTTTTTATTGGAGATGAGGCATCCTATCAGATGCCAGACGAAGAATCCAAATTAGTTGGAGTTTCTCGTGTTTTTGAATTTTTGAGATGAGGATTGATTATTCGTATTATTGGATTCTTTGGACTATTGTTCTCACCTCACGTGTTGATTTCACCCCCCCCCCCCGAGCTTTCTCAGGTGTATCTTGTCGAACTCGGGAATCATTCTGTCGAACTCAGGAATCTGCATGGAATTTCGAACATAATCCTTTATTTAATCCATGGGATTAGCATGTTCTCGTTCCATCAGTCATAATTTGTAGAAATATTAAGTAATTTGAGTGTCACCCGCACTGAGAATCAAACCTTCAAGCTCTAGAAGAGTGTTAATTTACAATTGAATTTTCCCAAATGCTATAAGTACTAGAAGACTGAGAGTATTCTCATGGATTCGTCAGAAAGATTCCCGAGTTCGACAAGATAATACCTGAAGACGGTCGGAGGTTACATCAACCGAAACGTTATGAAAATAACACTCAATATTGGAACGGTTACACAAAAAATCCGAATGATACGAGTTCTCAATATGGCAAAGGAAACGAGTTCGAGAAGTGTTTATATTTTCTGCATCCGTTTTTGTAATTTCTCTTTTTGTTTTTGGGTGGAGTATCTTATCGGATGTCAGACGAAGAACCCAAATAATGTGGATTATATGTGCGTGCTTAAAATTTGAACGCGTGGATCACCTAGGACTGCACAGACCAATACTTTAACTTGACACAGCAGGACAGCTGATGCTACAGTGACCCTCTCCCCCACAGACTGATCGTATCTTCGACTGGCATGTTTTGGTACATAATAAAGGAAACTCGTGGTTAACATACTGCTTTTTTTATCTAAGTTACTAGACTTGTATTGATAAAACGTGCAGAAAGCGGCCTAATTGGTTTCGGAACACAAGATACTTTTACATTGTTAATTGGTCATGTGACCTGATTTTGTGGACGTCGTTGTAGACAATGCTTCTATGTGATTGCCTTTTTCGAATTTTATGTACGCATAGCTTGAGCGGAAAAAAAAGAGAAAATGAACATAAGAGAAGGAGTGAAGCTAAATGAACAAAGAAAGACTGGCAGAGACTTAATGTAACAGAATGCAGGCGCAACGTGTGCAAATGCCGAGTCGTGTGCAAAGAAAAAGACTAAAAAAAGAGCGTGTGCACAGACCGGCGATCACGTTCGAGAGCATGTTCGGGAGCATGTTCGAAACACCGCTCGAGATGTCAAAGGTCAGCAGAGAGGAGGAACCCGATCACGGTTTATTCGAGGAAAAACTCGGAAATAAATGTTAAAAAAAAAGGAGTGGTGTTATTACTTGTCCTATGTTCTTTGCGACGTAGACTACAAAGAACGTGTGGGTCCCATGTGTAAACGTGTGTGTAAAGTTAAATTAAAAGCCAATAATTAATTTACCTTATTTTCTCTCGACTTACTGAGCATACTACGATGGGCGTTCCAAAGGTAATGCGTCCTATTTTTTGTTCTGCCCCAATAGATTAGAGGGGATTGCAAATTGCTTTGTTTTGATAACTTAACGTATACATCGTCTCTCTGTTGCAGATATTGACAGTGTAAGACTCTAAGAAAGCAACCCCTGTCATATATTAACATGGAATACTATATATACAGTGCCGGCAAAAAGAAAGTCTGCACTTGTAATTTTTTCAAAAACTGTAAATTTAAGCTAAATTTAATGTAACTGTTTAAAAAACCTATTCCTCATTTGATTCGCCTTTTATTCCTCTATAATTTTCACGTCCATTAAAAAAAAAATAACTTCAAATTGAGGAGGCAAAAAGAAAGTCCACAGCAACAAATTTGCTTAAAACCGGTTTATATTATCGCCCTTAAATCAGTTTAAAATATCCACCAACAGGCAACAAGGCATCTTTAATCGTAATTGTTGTTGTTCCAGGTTATACAGCATAATATTTAGTCCATATGTCACGACTTTCTCTCAGTGATCGTCAGGAGCTCATTAATCGCCACCTTTCTTGTTTATTCAATCGAGAAATCGGCTGCGGATTGAAATGTGATGAAAAAACGGCACGAAAGACTGCGCAAAAGTACTAAAACACCGGCAGTGTTCGTGATGCCCCTAAGTCTTGTCGTACTATAGTTACTTCTAACTGGGAGACAATGCTATCAAGATCCGTAGCCTACGAAACAGATTTGAAACGGCTCCCCAAATCCAACAACAGTGCAATCTTGTTAAAAAGTGCTCTCTTTCTACTGTAAAGAACAGATTAAAGAAGTTTAATTTCTGAGGATATGTTGCAAGACGCCAGCCAATAATTACTATAAAAATAGAAAGCGCCGCCTGGACTTCGTCAGATGCAATAAAGATCATGACTCTTCATATTGGTAAAAAGTGCTTTTTAGCGACGAAAGCAAGTTCAATAGGCTAGGGAGTGATGGTAGACAGTACGTCCGTCGGAAGCAAGACGAAGAATTTAATCCTAGGTGCTCAGTTCAATGCTGCAAGGTGGTGGAGGTTCAGTTTTGGTGTGGGGCATTATTAGTACTAATGGTCCAGGGTCTATAGTTCGCTTGCAAGGTCGAATTAATTCGACCAAGTACATGAATATGTTGACTGAGCATTTTCTACCCTATTTTGGTCGGAATTTGGATGATAATTCCATCTTCATGCAGGATAATGCTCCCATTCACACAGCTGGCAATGTCAAGATGTTCCTGGAAGAGCATGACATTCCGTGTTTGTTCACACAATACTGTACACGCAATAACCCTTATCCCTGAGTGGCCTTCGGGCCTTGATAAGTGGTGACCCCCATGTAAAATAAGAAAAAAAAATTAATATTGAATCAGTTCAGTTTCCGTATAAATCGTGTTCCTTATTTTACTCTTTTTCAATACATGATTTTCAGTTTTCTAATTTTTCTGTAAAAAGATCTCATTCATTATGGACCGTCTGACTTACTTGAATCACAGACGTGACGTCGTTTTTCAGTGACTAAGCCTCCTATTTATGAAGGTCACACCCAGATCCTTTTGTCGGGATAAGGTAAGACTCAGTCCAATCTTAGAAGACTGTCCTCCCAGGCATTACCCCCTGCTTCGGGAAGGGCTGGTGTATTGCCAGTCGTCTGAGGTGCCTCTAATAGAAAGCGTCAATTCTCGCGGTTAATTTTGTATCCTTCCAGAGTGCTCTTCCTCCCGGGTAAAGCAGGATTTAACTCCATCGTCTCTTTCACGTGAAATTGATTTAATGTCTTCCATTGCGGCAAGTAAGAAACTGATACCTCCCACCATTACACCAGCAGTAGGGGGTCGAGGTCAGGTCGTTTAATGGCCGGGTTGTCTCCCACTATATCCGCAAAGAGGTGGGGCCTCCCGGACAGGTCGTCCTCCTTTTTTGTTTTGTTTTTGTTTTTGTTTTGTTATTGTAGCTGTTAGTCAGTCGATCTCTGTCAACGTGTTGGTTTATTGGTGTTTTAGGATGATTTGTTCGGAGGATGGCGGGTCTGGGAGTTTGGGGTGTAGTTCGAGTGAGAGTAAAGGGTTCGCTGATTGAGCGCCAAAAAAGTAATATGTCTATTGTAATTTAGAGAAGTTTCTCGTTCGCTCAGCGCATTTTTTCACCTTTCTTCCCCCCCCCCTCGTATTTTTTTCTCCCTCCCTTTTTTTTCCTTGGAACCACACTAATATAGTAACGGAGTGACCGGGGCCACACGGATAGTGACATCTTAAAAAAAAAAAAAAAATAGAAAAATGAAATGTTTTTATGCTCTTATTTTTCTGGGATTTTTCTATGAGATTGCCGACATACCAAATGACACAATAGAAACATCTTCAATTTGATACGAGGACGTCGTTTGGCTTGGTTTCGTGTAATTTGATTTGGTTTAATTGAATTTTATTTTTTTTATTCGCTCAGGTTTGGTTTATCCTCATGTAGATGTTTTTGGTGGGGCAGTTTTTACGATAGACAACAAACAAAAAAATGTTAACAAAATTGAAATATATAACCAATAAATGTTACCAAAATTGAAATATATAACAAATAAATGTTACCAAAGGCAAGATAAGTTACCCTTCTATCTACCAGGATAATTTTTCCTGTGTTTTAAATTATTTTCAAGCGTTGTTTTTTAAATTTTGAAACACACCTAATGTCGGGTTGCTAAATTAGAAGGAGAACAAGATGGCTGGCGTGAGCCTGTCATATATACATTATCTATAATCACTAAAAACTCGAAAATTAAACAAAATACTAATAAAATCCCACCCAATAAATGTCACAATGATAGTTATTAGGTGGGTTTCTATTAATATTTTGTTTCATTTTCGAGTTTCGAGCAATTACCGAGTCCCTTCAGATGAGCGTTTCATGTCAGCCAATTTGTTCGCATTCTAACTTGGCAAATTGGCACTGTTTAAAACTAAAAAGGAAACAGACGTTTTAAAATAAGTTAAGACACCAAAAGCTTAGATAGAAGAGTCACTACTCTTGCCTTTGGTAATATTTATTTGTTATACACGCTCCACAAGTGGGAGACGCAATTGGTGCGCCGCATCAGAGTCCATAAGATTCTAGGAGGTTCATAAATATTAAAGTTCATGAACTTTTTTTTATTGTTGCTTTGCAGCTAAAAGGGAATTCCGAGTGTCATACCGATGGACATTACATATTATTAGGTTCTAGGCACAATAGATAGATTCATTATGTAAATAATATGCCTATAGGACATTCGTCAATCCGCTAGGAAGTAAAGAAATACGTTACCTAAGTAGATCTGGCCGGTGTCTATCTATTCTAATGCTTCTTTTACGATTCGTTTCTCGACTGGGTTGTGACTTGTGATGAAAAGTGAGTTCTTTACGACAACTAGCGACGCTCAGCTCAGTGGTTAGACCTCGTCGAAGCTCCCTGACACTTCCCGAAACCAGAGTAGCACCAAAAAGTCATGCTAACTGTTTGGTAGTCTGTGACCGGTCTCATCCAATAAAGTTTTTTTTTTTTTTTTTAATGAAGGCGAAACCATTACGACGAAGTACTGTCAACAAATGGATGAAATGCATCAGAAAGCGACAACAACGACATCCAATATTAGTCAACAGAAAATATCCAATTGTCCTCCACGGAAATGCACGACGGCACGTTGCTAAATCGACCCCGCAGAAGTTGAACGGATTGGGCTACGAAACTCTGCCTCATCCGTCATACACTTCAGACCGTTTACTTACCGACTACCACTTTTTCAAGCATTTTGAAAACTTTCTGCGTGAAAAATGCTTAAAAAACCTAAGCAATATAAAAAAAAAACGCCTTTAGCGACTTTATTGTAACCAGAACGCAAGATTTTTACATTACTGGCATAAATACACTTGTTTTGCGTTGATTCTGATGGTGCTTATTTCGATCAATAATCTTTTGTTTGAGCCGAGATATGTTCATCTGAATTTAAAAGTTAAAAACTGCAATTGTCAACCTGATATTTGATATATTTTGAAATAAAATTTTCCAGTTTTGTACTCAAATATAAATAATAACACAAAGTTAATTTAGATTGCTCGATACTGCAATACTGGGACTATAAGTACTTTTATATTAAACCCCTTAAATGAGAACAAAAAGAAAGCCACTCTAAAAATTGTGAATGTATCAGACTGCCTGTGAGGGGGGAGTCTTTCATTTATTATTTTTCTATCTTATTCCTTCCATTTTCCATCATTTTTATCTTTCGTTATTCTCTGAAATTAAGTGTGTGTGTGTGTGTGTGTGAGTGAGTAAGTGTGTGTGAGAGTAAGTGTGTGTGTGTGTGTGTGTGTGTGTGAGAGAGAGAGAGAGAGAAAGAGAGAGAGAGTCTTCTTAATTGTTTCCTTACATAGTAATGGCTTACCACTTTCGCCCTTTGATAAACAAAATAAGGGCAGATAACTATGTCGGTCTTCATAACAACAGCCTGTAGGTATTGTTTACTTATCTGATTTATTTGATGGCTCCCAGGTCATTTTCTTATGTCCTCTCAGGTCGATCGGTTATATTTATTGGCAGGATCTTTCCAGCAAATCCCTCAATGGATTTCCGGTGCAGCAATAAAACGATTTTGGTAGTTTACAAAATAATTGCTAAAAAAAAAAAGCAAAAAACAAAAACAAAAAAACAAAACAAAACAAAAAAAACAAAAACAAACAAAAACACAAAAACAAGCAAACAAAAAAAACATAAAAATTAGATAAATAAAATGAAACGTTTCTGAATTTTGGGTTGATTATGTGTATTATTTGGATTCTTCGGACTACTGTTCTCATCTTGAGTGTAATTTTTACAACGTTTGGTCGATGTAACCTCCCACCTTTTCCAGGTGTATCTTGTCAAACTTAACAATCTTTCTGTCGAACTTGGGAATCTGCACGCCATTTTGAACAGAACCCTTTATTTAATCCACTGGAGGGGAATGCTCTCATTCCACAAGGACTGTAGCATAGTTGATAGAGTACTTGGTAAAATTCAGTTGTAAATGTTACGCATACGGAGGTTGAAGATTCAATCCTCAGTGCGGGTGAAACTCAAAATATAATTGTGAATTATTTAGGATTTCTATCTAGTCATAGCTGACGCAATGAGAACTTGTTATCTCCAAGGATTAAATAAAGGTTTCCGTTCGACATTTCATGCAGATTCCCGAGTTCAGCAGGAAGATTCTTGAGCTTGACAAGATGCACCTGAGGAGCTTACATTGACCGAAACATTGTGAAAATGACACTCAAGATGAGAACAGTAGTCCGATGAATTCAAATAATACGGAAAAATAAAACCGACAAAATTAACATTGTGATGAGAACATGCTATTACTGAAAAGGTTATTTTCCTGTAAAATACTCTAGTTATATTGCGCATTAACACACACAAGTTTTAACTCAATATAAAATCGGTTGAATAACCATTCTGGAACAGCCCCCAGAATTAAAACAAAAAAATGTAGAAAAGTCTTTATGATGTACATACTCATCATGGGATGAAAATTTCATATCCCAAAAATCATATAAATTGATCAATATTTATTTTATATAGAAAATAATCTTTTTGCGATTTTTAGCAGTTTATAATACATCGTAACAATTAATAATATATCATAGAAGTATAAGGCTGATTTAAACATCTCCGTAGTTCAGAGTGAGTTGTCTCCCTTTATTAAATATAAGGGATCAAAACACAACGTCTTGCTTCGTCCTAAAAAATTATCTTCTTAGTTAACAACAACAACAACAAAAAACCCTACTTGATCAATTTATGTGATTTTTGGAACATGATATTTTCATTCCATGACAGGTACGCATGCCATGAAGATTGTTCTGTATATTTTTTTATTAGGTTGAATTCTAAACTTGCCCCCCCCCCAAAAAAAAGACATAAATATAATAACTAATAAATTACCTCTCATGTCTATTTGTATAAATAAATTATTTTCTTTGTATTCTTATCACCAATTGACTGGCAAGACACTTTTCTTTGAGTAATGGAATATTGATGGGACAAAGGCGAAAAGCCACTTCTAATCTTCTATTGAATTAACTTTCGTTCACAAGAAAATGCTTTGTCATATTTAAGTGTAATATCCCAAAGATATTGCTATTCTAAAGTTATTTGTGACACAAAATAAAATGTTTGCGAATTGATTAGACTTATAAAACCATTAAAATCTAACCTTGATCGCCCTTTGACACAGTAGACAGAGGCGATGAGTCTCTACGGTTCCAAGTGACCATTGTCCGAAGATAGCAGTTTCAATCCTACCCAAGCTGGCCAGAGAATTGATTAGCCGAAGTGTGGTGAAACAACAACAATGGAAGGCAGAAATTACCAGGCATACAGTTACAAGACTCAGCATTCCGATCCCGTTGTGGTTAATCATCTGAAGAAGGCCAGAGGATGAGTTGGCCGAAACGTGGTGAAACAACAACTATGAAGATGAGGATAACAGTCCGCAGAAAGAATGAATGCACAAATTATGAAACCTCCAAAGGATTCTAAATAAATAAAAAACAAAACAAAATAAAATAAAATGCTATTTCAAACCTAAAAATGACTTGCTAAAGAAAAGATTGTTTCAAACGAACATGCGTGACACCTGAGAAAATGCAATTTCAAACATATGCATGGCACACAAAATAAAAAAATTAATATTTCAAACTAAAGCGTGTCACAGAAAAGAAAATAATATTGCAAACTTAAGTGTGACACAGAAAAATTCAAACTAAAGTGTAACCTAGAAAAGAAAATATTCCAAACTTTGGTGTAACACAGAAAAGAAAATATTCCAAACTTTGGTGTAACACAGAAAAGAAAATATTCCAAACTTTGGTGTAAGACAGAAAAGAAAATATTCCAAACTTTGGTGTAACACAGAAAAGAAAATATTCCAAACTTTGGTGTAACACAGAAAAGAAAATAATATTTCAAACACAAGTGTGACACGGAAAAGAAACTAATATTCAAACTAAAGTGTGACGCAGAAAAGACAATAATATTTCAAACCTAAGTATAACATAAAAAAGAAAATATTTCAAACTTTGGTGTGACACAGAAAAGAAAATAATATTTCAAATTTAAGTGTGACACAGAAAAAGAAAATAATGTTTCAAACACAATCATGACACACCAAAAGAAAATTTTATTTTCAAATAGAAGAATGACATTCCAAAGAAAATGGCACACGCAAGAAAATGATGTTTAAAATGTAAGCATGACGCCCCCCCCCAATGTTATTTCAAACTTAATCCCGGTTCACCTAAAAAACACCTCATACCCAACTTATCTCGGCGTGACACTGTTATACAGAACCCATGTTGAGAAGCTTTGCAAGAAGCTATTTACGTGCAACAGTCTACTTGCGACTCTGACTAAGATGTCTTGGGGGAACCGAGGCACAGATGCTATGCTATTAGCTTTAGCACTGTGCTACTCAACCGCAGAATACTGTACAGCAGCATGGGCTCGTTCTCTTCGTGCTGCAAATGGCAACCTGGAACCAACGAACTTGCCATCTGTTTACTGGATGTCCTGAGTTGCTCTGCCTCAGATTTGTTAAGAGCTTCTTTGCCACCGTCACAGGCCTCGGATGAACAACACCAGCATCTTTTCACCTGCATTGATGGAATGATTCAGTCAAAGACAACAACAACAAGGCTCTTCCGGAAGGTTCTGAATTCTTCCAGAAAGAGTGTGCAACACTCAAATGAGCCCAAGTAAAAGTTGCCAAAACACGGCACAAGTGGGGCTAGGTACAAGACACTCGGTGTCCCTGCAGTGCCAATATGTAGCTTCTTGCACATCCTCACAGACTGTCCCCTGAGCGAGGCATGCTCCAACATGGACCTGAGGAATGCCTTGATGGACCTCCAGATGGAGTGAAGCGTTATGATAATGATGATCTAAAACGTAAGCCCGGCACATCAGCTGACAGACTGAGCCTCCCATAGAACTACATAGATGCATTTAAAATAACACCATGTCTATTCAATATGGCTTCTCTTAGTTTTCAATTTTTTAATCACTTTGTTTTCTGGGAACATTCACCCGTTTATCTCAGACATTCTAACAGAGAGATCTTTTTAAGATGCTAGCCGTAAGTGCAACTGTTTGCATCTTAGTTCATTGGGTATATTTGAGAGGCAGTTTTTGAAATTCTTTCCTATAAGTCCGGGTGCTCTGATAATTACTGAAATGATAGAGATCTTTCTAAGATTCCAGTTTCTTTCCATGCCATAAAGAAAACCTTGGTATTTCGTTATCTTTTACTACTCAGCTCTATTCAATCCATCATTGGGGACACAAACTTCTACTAAGGTTGCTTCTTCATCCTTTTTGTCCCATATCACTATGTCAGTTAAATAGTTTCGTTTTCTAGGTACGTAGCTTTAAGAATTGCGAAATCATAGCGGATTGTGCATGACTTATTTCCAACTGTTTTTTTTTCTGGTACATGTTTCCAGGACTTGCTACTACATTCGATATTCAACCATTTACAGATGGTCAAGTGGAGATATCAACACATTCCAAGTGGCTCACACTCTCTAGTTTTGTGTGTCAGAACCAGCACTTGTTGTCATTGCTGAGACCACTCATTTTCTTAAAAGCGTTAGTCATCAAGTCTTAACCTTGGGCAGTTATTCTAACTCTCCTGATTATGAAGGGGCAATCCTATTTTTAGCCAGTATATAGAGTCTTCCTTATTTATATAGTCCTAGGTGAATTCACCCAGAAAATAATTGTCATGCTGTTGGTTGGCCCATTTTATTTATTATTTTTTTTCGCATTGGAAGTTCTTAGTGTACTTTTAGCAACTCTTTTAGGCTATTTATGTAACAGATTTGTTTCCTGAGTCTGTCTCATTTGTAAGACAGTTTTGTCCAAAATGTTTGGCTGATTTCGTGATGGAGATTATTCTGCTGAATATCGTTTCATGATATTGATGTACCATCATGAGGTTTATATTCCGGAAACTCATTACAATATTGACATGATGTTGATGGTAAATTTCTGAGAGACCGATACCTCTTGCTCCTCTGGGCAGATAGAGTCTAGGCAAACACTGGTTTTTGTATGTTATTCGGTACAGTATCAACATTTTCCTCACTTTAGTGTCTAGTCTTTTTATGTCCCTTTGTGGCCAGTTAATAATGCCAAAGTTATATGGCATCACAGACATGGCAAGTTGGTTAATGGCAGTTACTTTATTTTTGTTTGTAAAACTTTGTTTTATAGATTTTATTTACACGGTTGATATATTTACTGCCCTTCTTTTTCTCTCATCTTGGCATGCTGGATTGAATTGTTCTATTCTATGCCAAGGTATTTGTATTTGTCCTCTTTGATGTCAGTGTCTTCAACAAACTGTATGTTTTCCCTTTGGACCTTCTTCTCAGCTCTGATTGAGTTCTTGGCACACTTGGCTACCTTTTGTTTTCTATATATGTGATCAGTCATACCGGATTTTTATTATGGACTAGCAGTGGTACTTGCGTTGCCCGGTGTTAGGCGTGTTGAACACAAAAAAAATGTGTTAGCAGGCAAACAGGTTCGAACGTGTGACGAATCCATGATGTGAAGGCGGAAAAGAAAGTCAAAGAAAACGTGACATCTTACCGCTACGCTATGATGCGATAGGAAGTGAAAAGCGTTCAAATTTAGCGATGTCAGTCAAAAAGTTGACTTTTTAAGTGAATACGCAGGTGCAGAAGTGAAGGTTGGCTGAAGGCCAGTTCAGCTTTTCCGCCCCCGAAAAAGGGGAGAACTCTCAAATGAATAGCAATTGTCTAATATGAAGGGTTTTCCCAACATTGATCAAAGCTAATTGCTTTCAACAGGTCCCGGCACGAAAAGCCCGCTGACGGCTTTGCTTCGATGAGTTTTGCTTTATTTATACGAAAAAGATGAACAAATATGCGAAAAGACGGAATAACGTGAATTTTATTAAAGTCGATCAAAATGAATGTAGAGATGACGTGCGAATCATACATATTATAATCTAGGGAGTATATAAAAAGTTCTCGAAAATAGTACCCCTCTCGAGAACCCCTACCCCCAGAAAAAAGCCTTTCTTTGACATACAAAAACGCGCGCGGCCGTTTTGCCTTATATATATATATATATATATATATATATATATATATATATTTCTGGTGTTCTTTGTACCTTATTTTAGTGTACATTTTCTTTATAATTCTCTCTTATAGTTTTCATAGTGAACGTTACTTTTAGCCAGTGTGTAGAGGCTTCTTTATCTATATAGTCTTGAACGAATTGGTCCACTGTTGGTTGGACCATTCTTACAGTTTTTTTGTAATAGAAGTTCTTGGTGCGTTTTTGGCCACTCTTGCTTCCTTGTGTTATCCTGTACAGTATTAACATTTCCTGCATTTTAGTATCTATTTATGTCCCTTTGTGGTCATTTAATAATGCCAAAGCCGTATGGTATCACAGGCATGGCAAGTTGGTTAATGGCAGTTATTTTGTCTTATGTTTGTAAGCTTTGTTTCACAAATTTTCTTAACACAGTGGATATATTCACTGCCAATTTTTTCCCTCCATCTTGGCATGGCGAATCGAATCATTTTCCTCATTGCCAAAATATTTTTATGGTTCCTGCTCTTCTAGGCCTTTGATATCAGTATCTTCATCAAGCTGTATGGATCCTGTTTCGATCTTCACCCCAGTTTTGATTAACCACGTAGTACTCATGTCAAGGCCAAACTGCATTCCAATATTTTGGAGAAGGTATGCACTGCAAGAGTTGAATTTAGATCAGTATCTGAGCTGACATACAGCTTGAGTTTATCCCTGAAGACTTTTTGTTCAGGTCTTGTTGGCGGCCCTGGCTCGGATTGTAGGCATTCCAGCTTTTATTGAGTAATTTACTGACTAGATCTATTATTGGCAAAAGAGTAAAAGAGATAAGCTATCCCCTTCGAAGATTCTATTTCTGATCTTGATGTCAGGAGTTGCTATTGTGCCATTAGTGTGGTCAATGCCATGGGTGTTTGCCACATCTTTATATGTACAACATCATCTTTATATGTATAGCCACATCTTTATATGTACAGATACATCTTTATATGTATAGCCACATCTTTATATGTATAGCCACATCTTTATATGTACAGTTTCATCATTATATGTGCAGCCACATCTTTATATTTGTAGCTACATCTTTATATGTACTGACACACCTTTAGATGTGCAACCCAATCTTCTTTAGATGTGCAACCAATCTTCAAATGTGCAACCCAATCTTTATATGTACAGCCACATTTTCATATGTACAGCCACATATTTATATGTACAGCCACATCTTTATATGTATAGACACATCTTCATATGTATAGACACATCTTCATATGTACAGCCACATTTTCATATGTACAGCCACATTTTCATATGTACAGCTACATTCTTATTTGTACAGCCACATCTTTATATTTACAGCTACATCTTTATATGTAAAGCCACATCTTTATATGTATAGACACATCTTCATATGTATGGCCACATTTTTATATGTATAGCCGCATCTTTATATGTATAGTCACATCTTTATATGTATAGACACATCTTCAAAAATTGATGGTCACATTCAATGCTGCCAAGACTAAACTGGTTTCCTTCAATAATTACAAGAAACCTTCTCTGCCACCTATAGCAATGACCAGTGACTCTCTGTCTGAGAGTACATCTTTCAAACTGCTTGGCCTAACGTTCACAGGAAACATGAGTTGGAACAATTATATTGAAAACATTGCCAGGGTCGCTGCGAAGAAGGTACGCTCTCTCTACCGTGCCAGAAAACTACTGACACCTGAAAGTATCCTGTACCTCTATAAGGCCACCTTTCACCCATGTATGGAGTATTGCTGTCACATTTGGGCTGGTGCATCTGCTGCTAGTTTCTCGTTCCTAGACAAGGTTCAAAAGAAAGTCGCAAATCTGATAGGCCCTGAACTGGCATCTAAGCTTCAGCCTCTGTCCCATCGACGAAACGTTGTATCCCTCTGCCTGTTCTACAAGTATTTTAATGGTGAATGCTCTGACGAACTGCAGACACTTGTGCCCCCACAACGTAGACACCCTCGACAAACCCGACAGGCAGCTAAATCCCACCCCACACAGTAGAGATCCCTGGATGTAGAAGACCTTTCTACTCCAGTAGTTTCTTCCCCAGAACCGCTAGACTCTGGAATCCCATTCCAGGTTCCTGCTTCACCAACTGTACTGACATACAGAAGTTCAAGTGTAACGTGAACCGACATCTTGCTGCCAAAATCCCAACATAGTGCCCCAGTAGCTGCTGCCCCTGATAGTAGCCCCCTACACCAAAGTGGCAATGTGCCTTGTTTGGGGTGAAAATGTAATAAAAAAAAAATATGTACAGCCACATTTTTATATGTACAACCACATCTTTATATGTACAGCAACGTCTTTATATGTACAACCACGTCTTTATATGTACAGTAACATCTTTATATGTACAGACACATCTTTATATGTACAGTAACATCTTTATATGTACAGTAACATCTTTATACGTACAGCCATATCTTTATATGTACAGCCACGTCTTCATATGTACGTCACGTCTTCAAATGTGCAACCCAATCTTTATATGTACAGCCACATCTTTATATGTACAGCCACATCTTTATATGTACAGTAACATCTTTATATGTACAGACACATCTTTATATGCACAGCCACATCTTTATATGTACAGTCACGTCTTCATATGTACGTCACGTCTTCAAATGTGCAACCCAATCTTTATATGTACAGCCACATCTTTATATGTACAGCCACATCTTTATATGTACAGTCACATTTTCATATGTATAGCCATATGTTTATATGTACATCTACATATTTATATGCATAGCTCCATCTTTATATGTACAGACACATATTTATATGTTCAGACGCAGTTACATCTTTATATGTACAGCCATCGTCTCTTTGATTACCAGATAGATCTTTAATAGGAAAGTAATTGTTTTTCTGCCTGTCTTATTTATCTGAATTTCTTATGAAGGTGTTCTCATTTTCTCTTAAATATATGCCCATATGGGAAACAAATGATCGTACTCGGGCAATCGCTGTATTTTTATGTCGTTAGAGATTCGGTTTCGTTATTTTTCACGGACCCATTACAAACTTTAAGTAGTGATAGCAACAGTTCATGGCCTGGCTTTTAAAGTCCCTTATTTTCTTATTTTTGTTACAACAAATGACAGAGATAGCGGGCTGTGACCTCTGTTATTAAGACATGATGGCTGCCCTTGGTTAGCCTCTCTCATAGCTGGAGTGCCACTTCTACAGACAGGAAAGTTTATGCCATTTGTTGCTTCTTCCTGTCTCGTGTATACACGGGTTATGGGACGTTTCTTTTCCTGAGTGCTGGACTACCAGTGTTTGCATTTATTTTTCTTCATATTTTTATATATGATTTCTTTTTTTTTTTTTTTACATAGGCATCACCACATTATCAAGGCCAAGAGGCCACTCAAGGATAAGGGTTAAAGAGTGTACAGTAGAAATTGGACAATATAGTAATCATTAGTAATGAAAATTTGGTAAATTTGATAACTTATATGGAGCGGCTCATCAAGAACTTATTTACGTTAGACTTGAAGACAATCATATTGTAGTCAGCCGGAAAGCAGGAAAACGGAAGACAATTCCACAGGCGTGCAGTTCTAAGAAAGAAGCTTTGTTCATGGAATCTACGTTTAGGTTTAGGCACAGATAAAGAGTGGGGGGAATTATTGATAGTGTTTACAGCTAGACGAGTGTTTCTTGTGAAAGTTTGGTGAGGGGGGACCATAGATTGAAGCTCAGTCGAACACTTTCCATGAAAATAACGATACATCAGAGACAAACTCGCAACATCTCTTCTGTGAGATAGAGGTTGCAAGGAGGAGAAAAGGACATCTCCTACGAGGCTACGAAGTCTATTTTGAACTCTATCAAGGCAGGACAAGTCCTTTCTAGCAGCTCCTGCCTAGATGTGGCAACAGTATTCCATCCTTGGACGTACCTGGCTCTTATATAGATAGAGAATAGCATCAGCAGTGAGATATCTACAGGGTCGATAGAAAGATCCCACCATTTTTCCAGCGGCCTTGGCAACAGATTTGATGTACGTGTTCCATTTAAGATCAGGAGTGATGGTCAAGCCCAGAAGCTTGTCAAAACTAGAGGCCTCCTGAAGACGAGAGCCATTCATTTCAATTGATGCCAAATGTGGCTCAGAATGTTTATGATGTAAAGAGAGAAGCTTGGTTTTAGATGCATTAAAAGTAACCAGCCACTCCTTTCCCCATTGTACTACGTGCTCAAGATCAGAGGAAAGAGAATTGGAGAGAACTTGGTCGTTTACTGTCTTAGATGTGCTACCATAAATGGTAGTGTCGTCAGCATAAATGTCTACAAATGATGTAAGGATGTGATTTGGAAGATCATTAATGTAGATCAGGAAAAGAGTTGGGCCCAGGATGGACCCCTGAGGGACACCGGCATTAATACTGTGAGCTTTTGATTTTTGCCCCTCAACTACTACTCTTATGAACCTCTCAGAAAGAAATGATTTAATAATTGAGAAGACTTTTCCAGCTATACCATAGCTAGCGATCTTATGAAGTAAACCTTTATGCCATACCCTATCAAAGGCTTTAGATATGTCAAGAGTAATTGCCCTAGAAAGATTGCCACCGTCGAGAGATTTGCTAATCCTATGCGATATAACTGTAAGCACATCTGCTGTAGATCTAGCAGAACGGAAACCATATTGAGTGTCATTAAGAAGGTTATTTTTGTTGAGATGGTTGATTACTTCTGTATTTAACACAGATTCTAGCAACTTACTCATGACGCACAGGAGACTTATTGGCCTGTACTAAGAGGGGGATGAGCGATCACCTGAATTCTTAAATACAGGGCATATTGATGAAATTTTCCAGGGAGATGGGAAACTATTCTCCTTAAGACAACGTTTAAACAGTTTTGTAAGTATGGGCGCTAGTTCAGGTTGAAGTTTTTTGAGTACTATAATTGGAATACCGTCAGGGCCAGTTGCTTTACTGGAATCAAGGTTTTTGATTAGCTTGGCAACATCACGTACAGATATACGTATATCACATAGCGTGTTTTCTGATACAGGAGGAAATATTGGGGGTTGGCGGCCTTGGTCGCAAAGGGTAGAATTAGCTGCAAAGTTCTTGACAAAGAGTTTGGCTTTGTCTGATGCTGACGAGATTACCTCAGGTCCATTGATAATAGTTGGGATGGAGCACACGCTTCTGTTCAGGATTCTGTTTGCATATTTGCCAAAACTGGTGGGAACCAAGCCGCTGCTCAGCTACTTTGGACTTAACAGATTGAGCATACAACTCTCTTGTGTTCCTTATTACTTTCTTATTTTTATTAAAAGCTGCTCTCTAGTAATAAAGGGGATATCCCCATCCACAACCTGGGATACTGGATGGTTTGAGGAGACAACGCACCATTTTCTTTTTTTCTTATATTTGGTCAAAGTTGACTTCTAATTAGAAGTATTCTCATGTGAGAGTCTGTAACAAATTTCTAATAAGAAAGACGGAAAACACCTGAGGATGGTGTTTAGTAGACATTCAAGTTCTCTCCAGCAGGCATTCAAATATTTAGCAATCAAAATGCTTCTTCAAGCTGAATCGTAGCAGACTCTCTTATAGCAATGCTTGATGCATCCGTTGAGTATGTGACAAAGTCTCTAATAGAGATGTAGTCTCATAAGTCACACTAGTAACTTCGTTACGTGGAAATGCACGTATCTCTCGGTGGAATCTAGACGAACATATATCATTCAAAACTAATTAGATAAAACATACACGAAAGATCTTTATCATGGTAACAACGAAACCACATATTAAGAAAACTATGCAGAAAAAATATTGACAGACAGGACAGAAGGCAATACTCATACTGAAAACGAGAAATGACAGAAAGAATGAAAAAATAGATAGATACATAGATACATAGAGACAGAAACGAAGAGA
>NC_136518.1:74243504-74301004 GCF_053919585.1 Euprymna scolopes | reverse complement strand
ATATATATATATATATATATATATATATATATATATATATATATATATATATATATATATATACTAGCAATTTCGCCCGGCTTTGCTCGAGCCCTATGTATTGTTCAAAACTTCATGTGCATATGTATATATTAAAAAGTGTGAATATGTACGGTAATGCCATCTATATAATAGGCTTCCTTAACTACCATAGAGAAAAGTTGGTAAAGACCGCAAATGCCATTTTTTAAAAAACTTTGTTCCCAATTTTGACCCCTTAACATTTATTATTTTGGGCTCAAATTCAATTAAAATGTTTGACCCGTGTCCAAGTAACGTACATCTAAAATTTCAAGTGTTTAGACCTAAATTTAGCGGAGGGGGTTGGTAGAGTCTGCAAAGGTCAACTCTGTAAACTTTGACCTCTTGCCAGCCAAATTTTCACACAGAAACTGGTTAAATAGCTTGCTGCATGTCTGTATACCCTTTATGTAAAATTTCAAATTTTAGACAAAAAACTGGTTTAATAGTTTGCTAGAGAACGCAAAGGTAAAATCTTTTGAACTTTGACCCATTGGAAGCCAAATTTTCAGCAAAAAAAGTACACTATTAAAAAGCTTGTCCTATGTCTAAATACACTTTATGTGGAATTTCAAATGTTTAGACTAAAACTTGGCCGAGTAATTTGGTAGAGACCGCATAGGTTAATTTTTTTCAAAACTTTGACCCCAATGATGACCTCTTAACATTTATTGTTTTGGGCTCAAATCAAATTATAAAATTAGATCCATGTCCAAGGAACCTATATCTAAAATTTCAATTGTTTAGACCCAAAATTGGCTAAGGAGTTTGGTAGAGTTCTTAAAGGTCAAATTGTTGAACTTTGACCCATTGGCAGACAATTTTCTGGTCGAAAACCGATTTGAAAGATTTTCCCAAATCTTAATACCCGTTATGTCAAATCTCGAATCTGCAGATCGCAAATTGACAGAGTTATTTGATAGGGAATTGCACACACACACACACACACACACACACACACACACACACACACACACACACACACACACACACACACACACACACACACACACACACACACACACACACACACACACACACACACACACACACACACACACACACACACACACACACACACACACACACACACACACACACACACACACACACACACACACACACACACACACACACACACACACACACACACACACACACACACACACACACACACACACACACACACACACACACACACACACACACACACACACACACACACACACACACACACACACACACACACACACACACACACACACACACACACACACACACACACACACACACACACACACACACACACACACACACACACACACACACACACACACACACACACACACACACACACACACACACACACACACACACACACACACACACACACACACACACACACACACACACACACACACACACACACACACACACACACACACACACACACACACACACACACACACACACACACACACACACACACACACACACACACACACACACACACACACACACACACACACACACACACACACACACACACACACACACACACACACACACACACACACACACACACACACACACACACACACACACACACACACACACACACACACACACACACACACACACACACACACACACACACACACACACACACACACACACACACACACACACACACACACACACACACACACACACACACACACACACACACACACACACACACACACACACACACACACACACACACACACACACACACACACACACACACACACACACACACACACACACACACACACACACACACACACACACACACACACACACACACACACACACACACACACACACACACACACACACACACACACTAGGGTTGGATCAAATACTGACTTTTAACAATTGAAATACAAATACAAATACTTTCGTTTAGGTTACCAGAAATACAAATACAAATAATTTTATTCCTAAGTCTAAAAATACAAATACTTTTATTCCTCAATCTCAAAATACAAATAAAAATACAATAACTGATTTAAACAAAAACAAATATAAGTACTTTTTTTTTCAAAGTAATAAAGAAATTTGAAAATATGCAAAAAAAAAGAAAAAGAACAGAAATATTTCCTTCCAAATTTGACATCTACATTACATTCTATATCGTGTCCGCATTGCATTTTATTATCATTAGAGCTTTTTTTTCCTTCCTTCTCTCTCTCTCTCTCTCTCTCTCTCTCTCTCTCTCAAATATAAATACAAATACAAAATACTATTTTCCTGGATGCCATAATACAAATACAAATTACTTTTTCTTGTGATGTTAAAATACAAATATTTAAATACAATTGAAATACAAATACAATTGTATTTGATCCAACCCTAACACACACACACACACACACACACACACACACACACACACACACACACACACAGGTAAAGGTTGCTTGGTTGGTTGTTTTACGGCATATCAACCCTTTTTGGGTTATTTAATGTCGAATCCAAAGATTTTGAAGAAAATTTTTTTTAATAGAATATATTTGTTGTTTTCACGTCGGTTTCTATTCAACCCATAGTTGGGACCCTAACAGGTACTACCACTCCGGGTCAGAGTGGACCTGGGAGCAATGGTAATTAAAGGGTGGCTCCACACTCCCCAAAGCTCACAAGCTGGGGCCTCACCACTGGATATAGTTTAAGGTCATATCCAGGACTTTTACCCTCTGTAGGGGGGCAGTCGGCGTAGTCTAATGCCCCACCGACAGGGCCGTAGATAAAGGTGGGTGCAGGATGAGTAGAGGTGAATTATTTTTATTTTTATTTCACCGTAACTTTTACTTTCATAGTAACCGGATTTTATTTTATACCGGGACAAATATCCAAACAATATTCAATAACTAACAATAAACTAAATAAATAAAATTGAATTATAAATAAAAAATAATTCGCCCCTACCCATCCTGCACCCACTTTTATAACCAATAAAAAAGGGGGAAAAATAGCTATATTTACACCAAGCCTCAATAATTTTATTATATTTATTTCATGTCCTCGCACAAAGAATAAAATCAAGATGTACAATGTCTAGAATCTTTATTCCAATTTTCATCAAAGTCCATTATATGATTTTGACTCTAAAAACTGTATAAAATGTAAGTTTTAAGGGGTCTTAATAAAAATGTGAAATTACATGAATCTTATTTAATTTGGCATGGATCAAATTTAATGCAATATCTGAATTTCAGCGGTGTGTCCATATTATGGCCCTTTGAACCACTTTAAAGTGATCCAAAGAACCTAGAATTAAGGGAATATTTCTAAATGTATATTTAATTCCTATTAAAATTTCTATAAAAATAGGAAGCATCTGACTCTCCGCAAACAACTTGTCTTAAAAAATATTTATATATAGGATTTAGAAATGTCTGACCTAGATCGGTTTTTAATATCCGAATTTTATGACAGGATGACCCAAATAAACTTTCTATTTCTTGCCATTCTTCTCACTGTATTTTATGTCGCCAATGTTAGAATTAATTCGAGTGTTAAGCTATTTTATTTGAGTCTTATAAAGTCATAAAGGCAGTAATGGCAGGATCATTATAACAATATTAATTAAATATATGCACCATAATCACGTTGACACACCGGTTCTTGTAAGATCACGGAAGTTAAGTAACGTTCAGCTTGGCCAATACCAGATGGGTGACCAATTTAGGAATTCCAGGCGCTGTATGTAGGAGGACGTAAACACCTCCCTGCAAGTGTTACAAAATTTTAACGTCGTCATCTCCCCTAACGAGGATATACATCCGACTGGGAACAGCTTGTGAACTTTATACTTCCATGTAACTTCCTTCTATGGAGGAAGCAATTTAAACCCACATAAAGCGAGTGCCATAATTTCCGTTTCTGTTATAAAAATATCAAGAATAACATTTAAAGAACTTTAAAGAAACAGCAAAGAGAATGTCTGTGGAAATCGGTGAATGAGGAGAGAGTGAGCGTAAATCTTTTAATAACTAATGGAATTAAAAAAACTTTAAAATAAAAGTTTAATGCATACATTTCCTTACAAAAGATACTGTAGAATGTCAATCAACGATTTTTAGCGATTAAGTACTTTTTGGCAACCATCGACCATCTCTTACTTTTGATGAAATAGATAAATCTCGTTAATCAAATCGAGTTGTCCGCTCTTCTGAGTTGCCCACTCTTTAATTTAAATGCCTCCTAAACAAATAAGACGATTGGCTGCTCTCCCATTCGGCATGTCATAAAATTTGATTTTCTGAAATATTAAAAAAAAAAAAAAATACTTGATCAATTTACGTGATTTTTGGAATATGATAATCGTTCCATAACAGGTATGTACACCATAAAGATTTTTCTGTGTTTTCTGTGTATTGGTTTTTCAGAATAAGTGTAATTCTAAATGAGCACCAGAAATTGAAATTCAGAGGATCTCAATGACTCAGTGATTAAAATAAAATGCAATTCTTAAATATTTGAATACTTAAATGAAAGGTTGTTCCCATATTGTATCCTTTCAGAACTGTATAAATTACCTATTAAAATGAGACAAAGAATATGAAATTTAGGGAATATTTATTAAAAATAAAAACAATCATCCGAATTTCCACTAACAGCTATTTGTAACGAAGCCACTGACACATAGGGCAAGCGTGACGTCAGGGAAATAAATGCATATATAGACATTGAGATCAGAGGAAGAAGAGAGAGAGAGAAGAGAGAGAGAGAGAGAGAGAGAGAGACGAAGAAAAACCACGTGGTGGCGACAATAACTTTTAAGCACATGTCGACTCGGTAGAATCCTTTTTAATCACGTGTAATGCAATTCTTAAATATTTGAATTCTTGAGTGAAATGCTGTGCCCATATTGTGTCCTTTAAGAACTCCATAAATTACATTAATTAAACTAAGGCAGAGAAACTGAAATTAATTAATTGAATGAAAGTATTAATTTATATTCTAATACCTGTTGTTAAAAAAAACAAAACAAAAAAAAACAGACATATCTGAATTTGATGAAAAATTTCTATCCCCTTTTTCTTGCTTTCGTATGAAACTAAATTAAATGTAAATATAACCCCCATTACGATCCCTTGCGCCTAGCAGCTGTGCTCCAAAATTCATAATGTTCAGTTAATTAGTTTGCATGACTGTACTGACATGCAGAAGTTCAAGTGTAATGTAAACGGGCATCTCGCTGTTCAATTCCCTATATAGCATCCCTGTAATTTTGATCACAACTAGTAGACTCTTGTGCCAAAGTGGCATCGTGCCTTGTTTGGAGTGAAAAAAAAAAATAGTAAACAAAGAAGACACAGAAATATATAAACATATTCACGTACCTAACTTGACGTGAATAGAGATTTATGAACTTGGGAGTCCGACGAACTAATTAAATTAAAGATTCTTTCTTAATTATAATATAATTAGTCATATTATCTGATGACGATGCGTTGCTGCTTAGTTGAGTTTGCCAATAATATAATAGACTTCGTCTCAACCTCTTCATGGAATAGAGACATGAAAATGGTGATGGAATCATCATCATCATCATCATCATCATCACCATCATCATCATCTCGTATGAACCTGGTAATTTTATGGTTAGCATTGGTTTTCCCGATATTTTTTTAATCAGAATTCTTTCTAGATTTTTTTTTTACTTATGCGAATATTGCCAACATCCTAAGTGAAAGTGATTTTGTGAACTGAACTGGATTAGAAGTTGAAACATTTAGGTGGTCAATCAGTATTGTTAACCACTAAACTACCGTCACTTTCCTGTTGTTTTTGTTGTTGTTGTTGTCGCTGCGGCTTGTGTTGTTGTTTCTGTTGTGGGTTTTATTGCTTTTGTTGTTATTGTTGCTGTTGTTGTTAGCCTCCTTCATTCATGGATTTCGAATGAATCAGATGATTATTGTTAGCATTCGTTTCCCTGATATCTTTCTAGTTTGAATTATTTCTAGAAAGACTTTGAGAGGAACTAGATGTAAGTTACCAACATCCCAACTGAAAGTTATTTCTGTGAAATGAACTCGATTCGAACTTGGAATACCCTGGACGTCAATCGTGTCGTTAACCACTTGACACAACACTTTTCCTTAAGATAACAACTGTAAAAGAACACTGAGTTTATTCTACTGATGTTCATGTCTGAATCTTCGACTTTAGTTAAGAAATAATATTGGCACTAAGAACATTTGTTTGTTAAGGTTTCTTTTGAGGGAGGCATTTTCTTAGATATGTCATTGGATTTATATAGGGAGCCTTGTCCGTCGGTTGATCTGTCCTGTGTTTCAGTTTGGAATAGCATCCTTGTTATAGCAATGTAAGCCCAAAATCTCTCGTCGCCAGTGTTGTAACCTTGGAGGCCAGTAATAATTCAAGACAAACATCTAACATAGTACGGATGCGCGTATGTAAATGGATGCAAAGTGACGTCACTGGTGAGGAAAGAAGAACTATAAAAAAGAAAATGGAAACGATCACAGAGAGACGAGATAACAAACGAGATCTCGTGAGAGACGTGGATAATTGCATTTATATGTGACGCCTGAGAAGGAGATCACGCAGATAATGTCACGGCTGCAACAACACGGAAATAAATGTTGCTGAAAAGAACAAGCAAGTCAGAGTTATTTCCTATTCTTTGTCTTGGTCTCCTTTGCGATTGAAACTGCACGTAGTGTGTTGGTCTGCAGACAACGTTACAAGCACAATGGTATAATAAACAAAACATTGTACTTCTTTTTTTTTAAATGGGAATCGCCCGAGACAAGACGTGAAGCTCCTTGATGTAATGAGCTTACAAGAATGAAAGATAATTATCGCAAAGACAAGAGATACCTATCGACTTTAGTCTTGAAAAGACCAAGCTGTAAGGATACAGATATGTTTTTGCACCTTATCAAGTATTGGTAAAACAGTCAGCTGCAAGGAAATTCCACAGGCCTGAGATTCTTGGAAGGCTGTTACTTGAATATGAAGCTGTATTACAATGATGTATTAAAAACATTGAATTCATGGAGACTAACCAGTCAAACGAGCTGGAACAAAATAAGCAGGAAATAGATCAGATAGTTATGTAGAATGCATATGCCATAACAGTGTTTATAAGAAAAGACCGAGACTAGCAATATCACGTCTGTGTGTGTGTGAGAGGTTGCAAGGAAGTAGAAAGGTTAGAACCAATTAAATTACAGATATGTTTTTGCATCTTATCAAGAACCTTATTTTTGCACCTTATCAAGAACCCTCAAATGGGACAGTGATTCATCAGCTCAAATATGACAACAGCAAAAGTATGCTACAGAAGAACACGTCATGATTCTGGGAGCCATACCTGCCACAAATCGATAGTCAATAACTTGTTAGATGTAACTATGTTTATTGTCTGTGGTCAAGTCCATTATTCCTGAAATAGGTGTACCAGTCAACCTCATAATAATCTTCATCAGTAAACCCACAGAGGAAGAAGTTATTATATTCGACAAAAAACAAACAAACAAACAAACAAACAAAAAACTGGAAGTATCGGTACAGCTTTTGAACCAGACACAAACTGACTTTTTTTCAGTAGCTGAACATTTATGTAATCAACTAGAAGATGCAGAAGCGCTTAGCCAATATGAAGGCTTGAGAAACAGATGCTAGCTTTATCTGTACTAAGAAAAAAATTGTAAAAAAAAAAGTAACTATTTGTACGTATTTTGTTAACCCTAATCCTAACCGTAAGCTAATTCTAACTTAATCAGCTTTTATCCAGTTCAAAAGATATAACAGTTAAAAAAATAATCGTGTTGACCGTTTCTCTTGTAAGAGTGATCAGCTTTTCGCTGTTCTGGATTATACATTTTAGTCCCGTGTTTGTGTTATTCATGCAGTCTTCTATATTCACCAATCCCCCCTTACTTTCTTGCATTTTCATACATCCTTCAAATGTAATATACTGTGCAAGTCTCCCCAAATTTTCAGAAACCTCCATTTCTTTTGATAATCATTGTAAATGATTTCGCATTGTTGCAGCAGCCGCATACCATTGATTTATCGCTGGCAACGACCATTAATCTTCTCTAGGATTTGGATGGCAATAAGCCTCCCCAAGGTCCCAGCACTCTCAACACCCTTCCATTGGAGGTCTTCTTCTCCTCAGTCTTTCCATACTCCTTAACCATCCGACTATCTGGTACAGTTCCAGTCATGCAGACGTCAGATTTTTTTGGGGAGGGGAGGAAAGGGATGGAGAATAAGAAAAGGAGGAGGGGAGGGAAAGGAAGGTGGAAAAGAAAGGAAGGGAAGGAGGAAGGGAAGAGGAAATAGGGAATTTTAACTTTTGGTTGCGTCTTTTTGCTTCACTTTTGTTGCAATTTCTATATGCCCAGTTAGAATTTTTCACTCATGTAGACTAGTTTCTGCACTCAAGGGTTTTCCTTTTCAGCTGTTTTCAGTATTACCGATCGTTACATAATCGCAGTCTTCCCGTCGATTTTGATTTCTCTTTTATTTTTCAATGTTTTTTTGGGACCATTCCTAGTGCTTCTACAATTATTGGTATTATATTGATCTTCTTCATGTTCCATATTCTTTTCAGCTCTCTGGCAAGTTCTACATATTTGTTCAATTTTTTATGTCTCCTTAGTTAGTCTTCACCTTGTGGCCTGTTGGGACGGCAAAATCTACAATTTGACAGTTTCTTTACTTCTTTTTAATTATTATGACTACTGGTCTTTTTGTTTTGACGCGTATATCTTTTTGAATCTCCATGTCTCAAAGGATTTTGTGGTTTTTGTTTTCCTGTACTGTCTCTGGTTTGTGTTTGAACCACTTATCAGCATGTTTGAGGTTTAGTCGTCTGCAGAGTTCCCAGTGCATTGTCTTCCTTCTGTAGTTGTGTGTGTCCTTATATTCGTTTTTGGTCAGTTTGCTGCATTCACTCATTATGCGGTTTAGTGTTTCGTCTCTCTGCCCACAGAGTCTAGAATTACTGTATTCTTTTTTTTTAGCTTCAATATGGTTGGTTCAAATTGCGTTGTTCTGTGCAGCTATCAGTAGGGATTCTGTTTCTCTGTTCATGTGTCCTTTTTTTAGCCACATCTAGGTGCTTTCATGGTTCCCTTCTTTTTTATTCTGATAAATCGTCCAGATAGCTCTTTCTCTTCCCACTTTTTTGTCCTTTTGTTTCTAGTTTCATAGTTGCCTGCATTGTTGTTCTTGGTGGTGTCTCTCGCTGTGGTAATCAATATTTCTGTGTTCTGACTTTTCCAAGTCTTTTTTGTGCTTTCTACACAGTCTTCAACATTTATCAGTCCCCTTCCCCCTTTGCTCTTTTTCACACATAGTTGGTCAGTATCATCTTTTGGGTGTAACGCATTGTGCATTGTCATTAATTTCCTCGTCCTCTGATCAAGATGTCTGTTTTCTTTAGTCCATCCTATGAACGGTCCAGAGTACCTTATTAGCAATACTGGCCAGGTGTTTATTCCTTTAATTAAATTTCTACTCTATAGATTTGTTTCTAACAGGTCTTCTCGCACACTCTTTTCTAATCTTTGCTTTTATTTCTGCGCATTTAATGATGTCTACTTCCAGCAATCCTAGATATTTGTAATTGTCATTTTCACTGAGCATTCTCAACTTCACTTGGTTGAGCAGTCCCACACCTTCTGATGTCTCTAGTTTTTCTTTTGCCATCTCTAGTAATGCACTGGATCAGTGCGAAGAGGACTGGAACCGTGGGGGAGGCTTATTTCCACTTAAATTCCAGTGAAGACCAATGGTCGCTACCAACGAAAAATCAATGGTAAACGGTTGTTGTGATAATGCATCGAAAGAGGTGAAGAGTACGGGAAATCTGTGGAGACTTGTTGTTACTCATACTCCAGGGAACACCACGAGTTCGCAAGGGAATTTTTTGATGATAGCCTGTGTGAAAACTCAATAATAATAATAATAATAATAATAATAATAATAATAATAATAATAATAATTTTTTGCACTAGCGAGTCATCGAATATCAAGACCAAAATACCATTTGAGGATGAGGATATATGAGTTCATAAGGAAGAGGGTAAAAAAAAAAACAATTTAAGAGTTGGAAGCGATTGAAACTATACTGAAGTATCTATATATAAATATACGGTAGCGTGTGTGTTATTTTGTGTTTCACGCTTACTTCTTTTTCTTCCAAGTGACTGTTGTTTAATTGCTATGACCTTCCATTTCTTGTAGTAAATAATTTCACCAAGAATTCTCCATAAGTTTTGGTTTTGGTTTCGGTTATAGCTGATGGCACTTAAGTCTTCTATTTTTTAGAAATAATTTTACCAAAAAGTCATATATATATATATATATATATATATATATATATATATATATATATATATATATATATATATATATATATATATATTTAAGTCTTTTCCTGATCTTCCAAATCACATCCTTACATCATTTGTAGACATTTATGCTGACGACACTACCATTTATGGTAGCACATCTAAGACAGTAAACGACCAAGTTCTCTCCAATTCTCTCTCCTCTGATCTTGAGCACGTAGTACAATGGGGTAAGGAGTGGCTGGTTACTTTTAATGCATCTAAAACCAAGCTTCTCTCTTTACATCATCAACATTCTGATCCACATCTGGCATCAATTGAAATGAATCGCTCTCGTCTTCAGGAGGCCTCAAGTTTTGACAAGCTTCTTGGCTTGACCATTACTCCTGATCTTAAATGGAACACGTACATCAAATCTGTTGCCAAGGCCGCTGGAAAAATGGTGGGATCTTTCTATCGATCCGGTAGATATCTCACTGCTGATGCTATTCTCTATCTATATAAGAGCCAGGTACGTCCAAGGATGGAATACTGTTGCCACATCTGGGCAGGAGCTGCTAGAAAGGACTTGTCCTGCCTTGATAGAGTTCAAAATAGATTTCGTAGCCTCGTAGGAGATGTCCTTTTCTTCTCCTTGCAACTTCTATCTCACAGAAGAGATGTTGCGAGTTTGTCTCTGATGTATCGTTATTTTCATGGAAAGTGTTCGACTGAGCTTCAATCTATGGTCCCCCCTCACCAAACTTTCACAAGAAACACTCGTCTAGCTGTAAGCACTATCAATAATTCCCCCCACTCTTTATCTGTGCCTAAACCTAAACGTAGATTCCATGAACAAAGCTTCTTTCTTAGAACTGCACGCCTGTGGAATTGTCTTCCGTTTTCCTGCTTTCCGGCTGACTACAATATGGTTGTCTTCAAGTCTAACGTAAATAAGTTCTTGATGAGTCGTTCCATATAAGGTATCAAATTTACCAAATTTTCATTACTAATGATTACTATATTGTCCAATTTCTACTGTACACTCTTTAACCCTTATCCTTGAGTGGCCTCTGGGCCTTGATAATGTGGTGATGCCTATGTAAAAAAAAATAGATATTTAAGTATTGATTTCGGTTTTGATTTAAGCTATCGCGCCCAAGTCATATGGCTGTTTTTTTTTTTAATCACAACTTTATAATATATAATAGTATTTTTTAGAAATAATTTTACCAAACATTCTTCATATATATATATATATATATATATATATATATATATATATATATATATATATATATATATATATATATAGTTTTAAATAAAATACTAGGCGGAAGTTTCTCGAGAGCTCTTTCGGCTATCATCTCGTCAGGAGTAAATCGATAGCAATCTAAATAATATTGTAACGAAAATAAAGAGTTCTATTGGGGAACTTATTAAATGTGCCAAACGTACGGGGACATTAATTAAATTTATTTACGTTTAAAAACGATTAAAAATATTGGCACAACGAGGTTGGTTCAGCACAACATTTTTTTAGCTCAGTGGCTTGTGGAATACATACACCACGCATTGTATCCCAGATTCTTTTCGGTTTGTTGATTGTGTACGTGGGTTGGATTCCAATGCAGAGACGTCTTTCATGTGCTCATTTGATGTCTCTAGTCTTTTCACCAACATACCGTTGGATGAGACTATACGCATATGTGCTGACGCTTTATATGATGGTCGCCTGACTGCTACACGGTTTTCTAAAGAGATTCTTATTGAACTCATTTTAATGTGTACGAAATCCGTGGAATTTAGTTTTTGTGATATTATGTACTGTCAGGTTGACGGGGTTTCAATGGGAAGTCCGTTGGCCCCAACTTTAGCGGACCTTTTCCTCGGGTACTATGAATCCGTTATGTTTAATTCTACAACTAAACCCACTGCATATTTCAGATATGTTGACGACACTTTTGCTATTTTTCCTTCGCAAAGTGAAGCGTCGATATTTTTTAATAGGTTGAATTCTTTACATGGGGCTCTTAAGTTCGCTATGGAAAGTGAGAAGGACAATTCGCTTCCTTTCTTGGATGTTCTTGTCGAACGCTCAAGGGGGGGGGGCTTTCTCACTACAATTTATAGAAAGCCGACATTTACTGGCCTATATGTGAACTGGTTGTTTTTTGTACCTAAATCACGTAAGGTCGGCTTAATTAATACTTTGGTACATAGAGCCCTCATGATTTGTTCGCCTAACAGATTAGATGTTGAACTCGATAAGATCAGGGAAATATTCATCAATAATGGTTATCCTGTTGACCTTATTGATGACTGTATTTTCAAAAAGGTTGCGGATTTTAAATCCCCTAAAAAGTTTGGACCCTTGAAATGCCCGGTTTATTTGAAATTACCGTGGATTTGGGAGGGGAGTAATAGAATTTCCAAACAGATTCGAAGAAGTATTTACGAATGCTTCAATTCGGTGACCTTGCGTTTGGTATATACTACGAGACCTGCTTTTCCGTCTTTCCGCAAGGATAGTTTGCCTTACATCCAAAATAGTAATATTGTATATCAGTTTAGATGCCAGTGCGATGCTGGTTATGTTGGACGAACATCCTTGCACCTTTTGACTCGTATAAACCAGCATGTTCCATCGAAGATCAGACAAGGGAGGATGGGGTTCGGAGATCTCCCTCCTTCTGCAGCCTTGGACTCTGCTATTGGCCAGCATTTGGTTGACAACCCATGCTGTGCCGATAGATATAAAATAGATTGGTTCGAGGTGCTACATAGAGCGGACTCCAAAAACCATTTAAAGATTTTGGAGGCCGTCTCTATCGCGGTGCGTCAACCTTCTTTGTGCCGGCAAAAAGAAACATCAAACGCATTGTTTCTCTTTGGGGAACTTTGAATTTTTTCTCCCGCTTTTTTTTTTCTCCCTCGTTGTGCCAATATTTTAATCGTTTTTAAACGTAAATAAATTTAATTAATGTCCCCGTACGTTGGCACATTTAATAAGTTCCCCAATAGATCTCTTTATTTTCGTTACAATATTATTTAGATTGCTATCGATTTACTCCTGACGAGATGATAGCCGAAAGAGCTCTCGAGAAACTTCCGCCTAGTATTTTATTTAAAACTATATACAAATTCTGTACCTCTAAACATATATATATATATATATATATATATATATATATATATATATATATATATAAGTATTGGTTTCGGTTTCGATTTAAGCTATCGCGCCCAAGTCATATGGATATTTTTTTTTAAATCACAACTTTATAATATATAAGAATCAATAGAAAATTGACTCTATAATAATATAGGCGAAATCTGCACGAATTAAAATATAATTAAGCCTTTAAGGGCTACGTCAGGTATTCCTGCTAGCTTAGATAATATTTTTGCAGTTTTAACAAAAGAGCTACAATGATATCAGGGCGTCTCCATTTTCGCTGAATATCTGCAGAATGCCAACATCAATATATTACGTATGAAAGAGTTCGCTGTGGAATTTCCACAGGTTCTGCTAGTATTATTTAATAAGATAGCGCAGCAAGAATTTAACATTGGAATTGAAAACGGTTGAGCAGTGTTCCACAGGTAATTCTTGGAAAGCAATTCCACTCATAAAAGTTCCGTTTAGCTCTACGCACACAGAAGAAAAAAGAAAATTATGCGTTTGTATCGTACTATTTAATTCTAATTAATTCTTCTTGTCCACTTTATTCATTGCTTAAATAGACGCAATAGACACAACGCTGTTAGGTTCAAATTTACTGACAGCTATTAATTATTTCAAAAGGAGAATTATTAACAGTAAATTATAAAGATTGGTGTAGAAAGGATCGTGGAAATTCCATGGAGTCTCGCTAGATCATCATCATCATCATCATCATCATCATCATCATCATCATCATCATCGTCGTCGTCATCATCATTATTATCATCGTCGTCATCATCATCATCATCATCGTTGTCATCGTCATCATCGTCGTCATCATCATCATTATCATCGTCTTCATCATAATCAACGTCGTCGTCATCATCATCAGCATCGTCATTATTATCATCGTCGTCATCATCATCGTTGTCATCATCATCGTCATCATCATTATTATCGTCATCGTCATCGTCGCCGTCATCGTCGCCGTCATCATCGTCATGAACATCATTATTATCATCATCATCATCATTGTCGTCGTCGTCGTCGTCGTCGTCATCATCATCATCATCATCATCATCATCATCATCATCATCATCATCACCAGTTTAACGTTCATTTTACATGCTCGCACGTGTTGGAACGGTTCTAAGAAATCGACTTCCGGACTAACCTATCTTTGTCCAGGTCTTTATCCTTTCTTTCTCTCAAGTCTAGTTTCATCATTTTGTCCCAGATTTATTTTGGCCTTCCCTTGTTAACAGCACCCGCTACCTCAACTGTTCTACATTTGCTCTTCCAAGAACTCTCATCCATTATTTTCTATGTGCGCCACAACATCAAAGTCTCCTGCTCTGCACACATCTCCCTATACTGTCCAGAGTCAATCGTCCTCCGAGGTGATCAGAACTTAGCCTGTTTTTAAGAAGCACGTTACACATCCATTGTATCATTCTGGTATCATTTCTCTCCATGTAACGCATGTCCTCAACACTGAGTGACCAGGTTTCATTTTCATACTACGTTCGCATGCTTAATAGACTCTTCCCTTGATCGGCAGTAATATTTAATATGTCAGCCCAACACTTTGCTTGATGTATTCGTTGCCAGCGCAATCGGAAATAGACACAAAGGGCATAGCATGCAAATTAGATGCAAATCTATTTGTAGCCAGAAAGTTGACGCATGGGAAGTAATCGATTGTCCGTTAATGTCAATCCAGTGGGAAATGTGTTAAAATTCCGATTACATAACAAAACCGAAGAAAAGGTCCTTTTATGTCAGTAATTTGAGAATGTGAAGAGTTTATTCTGAAAATACCACGGGTCGATCGTACCCCGGATGGAAAGTCAAACATACTGCTTTTTAAAAGTGAACGAGTGAAGTCAGGTGATGTTTTCTTTCGCCTTCCGGGTTGAGATGGACGAACGAAACAGAGAAAGAAAGAACAAAATATCAATTTCTGACAACAATGATTAGGTTTGTTGTGGCGTCATCGTGGTCAACAGAGGCTATTCGTTGGTTGTTAGCAAACAAATACACCAGTCTTCCTTTTTGCTAGAATCACTTTTTTCTCTCCGTCTCTCCCAAACAATTTCCCTCTTTACTTATTCCCTTATTGTAATTGATTAATCGAAAACAATTTTCTACCCACTCGTTATCTATGCCTAAACCTAAACATAGATTCCATGAACAAAGTTTCTTTCTTAGAACTTCATACCCGTGGAACTCTCTTCTGTTTGCCTGTTTCCCAGCTGACTACAATTTGGTCGTCTTCAAGTCCAACGTAAACAAGTTCTTGATGAGCTCTTCCCATTAAGTAATCCAATTTACCAAATTTATACTACTAACGATTACTACGATATTGTCCAGTTGACTGTACACTCATTAACCCTTATCATCGAGTGGCCTCCGGGCCTTGATAAGTGATGACTCCTATGTAAAAAGAAGAGAAATATTTGGAATCAAGCCTCCCCTTGCTGTTATTTCAGATCATTTTAAACCATAGCAGCAAGTTTTATTCTCTCTTCCATTAAGGCCAGGGATTATATATATATATATATATATATATATATATATATATATATATATATATATATATATATATATATAATTTAAAGGAGATTAGAGCAATAGTCTAAAGAGCTGAGTGTACATCAATGCAACAGTGAAATTACTAGTTTAATTAAAATACGAGAAAGAGAAAGTGCTCGTTGTAATTTAGATATATAATACGCTCGATAGGTAGATATCCTAGAGCTAATTCAATGCAAAATTAAAAATGTTATCTATAGCTGCACAGTATCAAAAACACCAAATATACATGAACCTATGAACAGCCATAACTCAACTACCAGATTAAATAATAACACTAACTTAAACCAAGCTACCGATCAATTACAAACCAACCCCCCATATAATAATCCAGCACTAGACCTAACGGAAAATAATCACAATAAAAAAGAGGCAATATATATTGGTTCCACATCTGGCCTAATAAAACATAGAATTTCAACGCACAAACATTCTTTTAAAAATAACTCTCTGTCAAACCAAACTACTCTACCCAACTATATTTGGCAACTAAAAAATAGCAATATTTCTTTCAACTTAAAATGGCGAGTAATTGAGTCTTGCAAACCATATAAACCAGGAGATAAATTCTGTGCACTATGTACAAAAGAAACCCTAAAAATTTTAAAATACGAAGATATAAAAAAATGCAACCACACTTTTAAATTCAAGACAGGAACCAATATTTACATGTAGTCATAAACGTTGGTTTAAATTTAATAAATATAAACCACCTTAAATCATGATAAATTATTTATTAGTAAAAATAGATTACAATCCCTTTTTTTTTTTAGTAAATTAAGTTAGACTAATTATCCCCCTTGCGCTCTTAATAAAAGAAAATATGACTAATTATCCCCCCTTACATTATGAAACTATATAAAACAACATTCGAATATAAACCGTGGCGTCTTTAAACCAAAAGTACAATAACAGAAATAACTTATTAAAACTCATCATCTAAAGAGGCGAAAAACTATAGCAAACGTATATATGAGTATTTTAACCATAGTTCCTGATTTCAAAAGGCGAAAAATTAAAAGATACATCTGCCTTACTTTTAATGCTAGGTTTAGTTATGGTGTCTTTTAGATTTAATAAAAACCGTTCAAAATTTGCTGACGAGGAGACCTTGCTTGTTAAAAAACTATATGTAATTATTGTTCGTAACTGGATGTTTACCACAATAAAAAGCATTGTTTTCCGAAACTATCGTACACATAATTGATTTTGTTGTTGTTCCTTCTTATGAAACGGATTTTTAATTTAGTTGAAATTTAATTGTTCAAATTTTAAATTATCAATCACATTACTTAATATGTATATATATATATATATATATATATATATATATATATATATATATATATATATATATATGTGTGTGTGTATATATATATATGTATATGAGAAAAAGAAAATTAAAACTGTAAGTTAAACTTTACAGTCAAAATTTATTGTTCGACTGAATACTCCAAAAAACAATTTACAAAGTCCTTATTCCGCGGAGTTTCAAAGAATGCAATTCTTATTATTATTCTCATCAGATGACATAAAGAAATCAGCAAATTATATTTGTAGCTATGCGAGAATTTGCTAGTTAATGCATTAAGTGAAACTGCAAGTTATTGTATTTATAAATTGCCAAATAAAAAAATGAAAAATATTTGATATAAAAAAAAACTAATATAAAAACAAACCGCGCATAATATCCCAACTTCAATGAAACTCCTCTAGTGTTGATCCAAAATGCAAAATAGTTCTTCAGAGAGAATGTATTTCAAAATAAGTCCAGCGTGACAATGCCTATAATCCGATTGGAAAGTTTTCAAAAATCCGATTGGAAAGTTTACAAAACAGCTGAAATAATGAAAATTGTTTTTTCCGTGCAGTGCAGTAGACCAAGAAGAATATATATATATATATATATATATATATATATATATATATATATATATATATATATCAGAAAAGCTTATGAGTAGGAATTTACTAATCAAGAAAAAAGCAAATTCCAAAACCAAATATAAATATAGTTATTTATATCTTAATCCCAACCAAATAAAAAAGCTCAATACATTCACTGAGGGTAGTAGAGCTTAGGATAACTAATAAGAACAGAGCTGTAAAGCAGAATTTTACAAAAAGTTTTTATTATTCGGTAGAATACTCCAAAACTGGAGTATATATATATATATATATATATATATATATATATATATGTGTGTGTGTGTGTGTGTGTGTGTGTGTGTGTGTTTGCACTTTCCAATTGTTTTTGGAGGAACGCACTTTTGTTACTGATGAGTAGTTTGGCGGTATTTCGCTATTCAACGAAACACATGTAAGACGTACTACACAAACACATGAATTGACGAGGGTGAATTACATGTATATTTTGGTTTTGGAATAATAAGTAGCGATATATATATATATATATATATATATATATATATATATATATATTTATATATATATATGCTTTTTTTTATTTTACTTCAGTAAGTTTTAAAAGATCAAAAGGCTCCTTCCTGGAGCTAACACTTGATTCTGTTATGATTTAAATTTTATATCCGAGGGCTCTTCTAAGAATAGATACTGTTCCCTTTATAGCTGCTATCTGTATTTCGTTACAGCTTGGTCTTCCAGGGATTGCTTCTAAGTATTTATGAAGATTCTTTTTTATTAAGCCAGTTGCTCCGATCACAACCGGTATAATGTTTATTTCTTTCAGAGACCATGTCGTCTTTAGATCATTTTTAGGTCCTGATATTTTGTTATCTTTTCCCGTTCAGCTCTGTTAAGGCCGAAATCATTTGGGACTATGACATCGACAATGAGTGCAGTTCTTTCAGGCTTGTTCCATATAACAATATCTGGTTTGATAGCCTTGTCTTTTATAGCATGTGTTCACCAAGACTAACGTCATTGAACAATATGAAGTATTTCCGCAAAAAAAAAAAAAAAAAAAAAAAAGATCGTTGTCCATCGAGTATTCTTGTAGGTTTTCTATTCCATTGTTTTCGAGTACATTCGGTTGATTCATTCAATCATCTATAGGCAGGGAATTCATATTTTGTGTTCATATCTTCTGAGTTCGCCAAAGAATGCGGTAATATAGAGCTTTTTGAATTAAGACATCGTTAATGAGTCGCTGAATACAGAAATTGATCATGTGCAAAGCGCGTAAAAACCCATTGATAGAGATGACAAGGTTAGTAATTAGTAATTCACGTTAATAAATTAAAAACATTCGTACCTTGAAAAAATTCGTTCTAATTTTTAATTAACTAAGTTAAGCAGCACCAGATGATTGACTTCTATACATGAGATGCAAAAATCTAACCTCGTCATTTCTCTCAATGGAAGTATACATGCGACTGGAGACCATTTGTGAGTTTCATGCTTCCATGAAACTTCCTCCTTTAGAGGAAGTCAGTCCAACCCACTAAAGGTGAGTGCTGCTTCGGTACGGTATTGTGGCTCATCTCGTAATTAACATTGTTGACTGGACGGTGGCTAGTTTTAATATCCAGTGATTTGAGGATTTTTAGTTTTTTTTTTTTGACATTCGGGTCATGATATATAATTTTTGTGTTAATGACTAAGAGATGTGTAAATATGTAATCGGAGTAATTATGTTGTTTTTTTCAAGTGTTGAACTAGAGTCTGATTAAACATTTCATCTATTCTTCTCATGATTTTCAATCGAAATGTTTATTATATGCGCATCATTTTAAGCACTCTTATGCTGCTAGATTAGGTTCTCTGAAGATACCGATTTTCTGACTTAAAATGCACCAAACATTGATGTTGTTGTCATTTTCCTTTTCCCTTTGCAAAACTCAATCATGTTCTGCAAAGTACAAAAACAAAAAACAACTTTCCTGCAAACAATAGACAAACCAAACACTATGGATTTGAATGCATTATGGAGTAGCAGGGAAACTAGACGTTATCTCGGCTATTTGATATCACTCTTTGGGGCGGGGGCGGTGATGGGGTAATGGAAGGGGATGGGGGAGGGGATAGAGAACTTATAGATATGTTCTTGGTTACATGTAATGCTTCTTCATGTTTTGCCTCTGCAGAAGTTTGTCTGGCCCGCTCATGTGGCTCATGTGTATTAGTCTTCGTATTCAAGGGTTTTCCTTAATAGTTCAGCTGTTTTCATTATTGTTATTCGTTATATTCAGTCATTCCGCTGATTTCAATTTCTCCCATTCTTTTTCCATAATAATAATAATAATAATAATAATAATAATAATAATAATAATAATATCTTCGTTCCATTCAGTAGTTTTGTTACAGACTGACAACATATCCTAATTAACAGATAGTGAAAAAAAAAAAAATCTCTGGGAATATTTTCAGGAACGGGGCATAGTTTCCGTTACAGACTGACACCGTCATCTCCATTATCATCTTTTTTCTGAGGAATTGATGAATTTGTCACAACAACGTCGTAAACGTTTTGTTCAACAACAGTTCTTTTCTTTTCGCGCCCATATGCGCACTTGTGAAAAGAAAGAGAAGTACGCCAGTCTAACGGAGACTAGTTTGCCGCTCACCTTCGTCTAATACGAGACCAACCTGCTCAATTTGTACTTGTTCATTGTTCGTTTTTTTTTTCTTTTGCTTTCTCTAGCTCTCTCCCTCCCCCCTCTCTCTCTCCTTTTTCTCTCGTGTGCGCAGGCGTGCGGACAATGGTAGGTTGCTCCCTCTCAGGTCTTTGCCATTCAAGTCGCTCAACGACCAGATGCGTATAATTTAGTGACACACACGGACAAACAAAACAAAACAATAAATAACAAAATATGAAACACTGTCTTTCATCTACTGTAAGTAATTCGATTCTTTGATGTATTCCCCTATTTTCACGGAAACCGTTGTTCTCGTCGTTGAATAGTTCGCGCACTGCTAAAATGCCTACGGTGTAGGTTGCGAATCAATTTTGACTTGTTTAGACACACCATGTTTTGGCACGCTCACCGGTCCGATGACTGTTGACAAACTATCATTCAGATCTGTTACATAGTAAGTGAACCCGTATAGGACTAAGATAGGCAGTAGACGTTCTTGGCCTTCGGGCCAAGATCAACGTGTAGTATTAAACAAACGACTTTTTTTTTAAAAATAAAATTTTATTGTTTATTTAAAACACATACACACATACACACAATATGATTTGGGAATCTTAGGTAGGACGATCCCCGGTGTGCTTGAGGTATTGTGGTGAATGAGAACTTCAGCTAGGATCAAACATAGACTAGCAAAGCTACAGAGACGAGGATGACCATAGCCATCCCCTCACCAATTTTTGAGTGGCCTTGTGCCTAATTTTTTGTTTATTTCTGTTTCGGTTGTAAACTTTTCAGAGTGAATAAATAATATGTAACTCAAAGTGTAGTATGTGTTCTTCAAATGCTACACTTCATTTTCTTGTTCTCTGCCAGCGGAGGAGAAATCCTTCACGACTGAGACAATTTTTATTTTTGGTTCCTTTTCTCCACGTTAGAAAACAATCCTGGTGTCTAACTTTGCCCCGTCGATATATTTGAAAAATGCAATCTGGACGTGAGGACATTTTAGAAGAACGATATGCAATAAAATTCTGTTTTAGACTTGGTAAAAAGACTACAAAAACGTATGGATTACTTCAGACTGCTTTTGGACGATCACCCCCAAAACGAGAACTTGCTCACTGCGACTTTTTGTTATTCCCTAATCTCAAGATAAAAACCTTAGAGGCTGTCTTTATGAGACCATTGAGGAGATGAAAGAAACTGTGACCAGGATCATTGACATGCTCACACAAAAGGACTTCCATGGGACCTTTCAGAAGTTGTTTGAACGGTACAACAAGCGCCTTGCAGACGGAGAAAGTTACTTACTAGAGTTTCATGTGTGTGCTATCAATAAAAGTGCCTATACGAAAAATACCTGGAAAGTTATTGAAGACACTTCATAACCTTTCCTTGTCTCCAAATGTAACTCACTGAAACAATAGATACATAACATTTAAGCAAGAAGTTCACTCTTATCAGTTGACAGAAAGAACGGCATCATGGTGGTTGGATAGCGGGAGAATTGTTTATTGCGTATTATTTACTACATGATTTTACAGAAATTGCGAGTTCCTAATTTCTGTGACTTATGTGACTTTCTTCTAACTACACTCTTACAATGATTTCTTGCTGCTATAAATATCTATCTGACTTATGGTGATTGAATTGGTGGAATGTTTACTGCCTATGAGCAAAAGCAATTGCACACCTCTTTAGCAAACCGATCAACAGATTCATGGAGAGTTTAGGGTAACATTAATCGTTATCACAAGATTATCAGCAGATCAGAAAAGGGACATTTGATTTTTCAAATGCATAAATGTGTGAAGGTACGATTTCCAGGATTTGACCCCAGTCATGATTAACCTATCGCCTGACACGAGGATTGATGGCTGATTGATTGGTTTGATTATGTTCATACCAACTTGTGTTCAATATACGGTATTCAATGAATAGTAATCTGTTATATCTATAAAAGTGAGAATGTGTGTGTGTGTGAGGACACTTCTCAACCTATATACTCAACGATGTTTTGATTTACTGACTATAAAGTTGGTATATATGGTATTCAGACATGTGGAAAACTTTTTAATCAGTTTTCATCCAGAAAAAATTGGTACTTGGGGGGGGTTATCGGATTTTTACCTGTTTGTCAAAAATTTCCCGACTGCGCATGCGTGAATCGTTCACATTATGTTAAGAATAAGTAGGTTTGAAACACTTTCTAAAGCTCGTGTTAAGATGGCCTGATGGTTATTGTACTTTATTCACTGTCTTTAGGTTTTGCTTTCGATTTCAGCTCAAGTAATTTTTTTTTACTTATAAGAAGTGACCTGTTTAGAAAAAAACATAATACGTATCTGTTACTTTCTGTTTTTTTTTAACTTCATTTTTTAAGGAATTTAACGTTACGTTTAATACCGGGCAACGCCGAGTACATCTTCTAGTAAATAAATAAAATAAACATATACGTTAAAAAGAAGAAGAAAGCTATTTTACAGTAATGCAATGTCGCCACTGTATCGGTCTGCTACCTGACCTTCTGAGTGGATTACAGTAAACATATTATATACTTATTGGAAGAGTCCATTATGTAAGAAAGGTTAGTATATTTTGTTTTTATGATTTAATTATTAATTAATTTTTTTATGTCATTTTCTCCTCCTTTCAACCTCTTTCGTTGCGAGTTTATCTCTGTTCTATCATTATTTTCATCGCAAGTGCTCAATCGTACTTCCATCTATGGTCCCCTATGCAAACTCCCGTCTAATTACAGCCAATGTCTACAGTTTCCCCTTACTCTCTATCTGAGCGTAAATCTAAACTTTAATTCCATGGACAAAGTTTATTTCACAGAACTGCCCATTCTTGAAACTGCACCACAAGGCTGCTCTCCAGCTCACTGCAGCATCGTTGTTATCAAGTCCAATATAAACAATTTCTTGTCCAGCCGTCATCTTAAACAATTAAAATTTACCTAATTTCCACCACTACTGATCATCAGTTTCACCGACCACCTTTCGCTCATTAACACTTATCCTCGAAAACGTCACTCTGCAGTAATATGCTTTTTAAGTAAATGCAAATATAATTTGTTAAATGCATAAAGGTGTTTACCAATGATGGACAAAGTTAGACTTAGGTTGACTGAATAGGAGGATAGATGCTTATACGAGGACTAGCGCACCTTCTCCAAGTTATGTTTTTTTTTTACAAGGAAGTCACCACTTATCAAGGCCCGGAGGTCACTCGAGGATAATGGTTATTGCGTGTACAATAATCAATGGATAATATCGTAGTAATCGCCAGTAATGATGATCTGATAAAGTGTCTTACTTAAGGGGGCGGTTCACCAGGAATTCGTTTATGTTGGACTTGAAGACAGCCAAGTTGTAGTCAGGTGGGAAATAGGCAAGCGGAAGAGAGTTCCATAGGCATTCAGTTCTAAGAAAGAACCTTTGTTCATGGAATCTACGTTTTGATTAAGGCACAGATAAAGAGTGGGGAAAATTACTGACAGTGGTTTCAGCTAGACGGGTGTTTTCGTGAAAGATTGGCGAGGGGGGCGGCAGAGATTGCAGCTCAGACGAGCACTTGCCCATAGTAACAGCACTAAGTTGTATACCCAACCAGACTAGATGAATGCAGTAAAACCAAGAGACAAAAAAAAGATATACTGCAACGTTGTTAACTGGTAAGGAAAGGTGAGAGGAAAATTGATATTTTTTAACTTCTTTTCTTTACACAGGAATCACCACTTATCAAGGCCCGGAGGCCACTCGAGGATAAGAGTTAATGGGTATACATTTGTGTATTTGCTTTGTGTCTTGTTAGACCTTTTCTTTTTTGCTACATGAATCGTTTATAATTGTAGTCTATAACGAATCGCTTGCAATTGTCATCTAGAATAATTCGTCTACAACAGTTGTCTTAAATTAATCGTTTACAATACTTGTCTATAACGAATCTTTTACAATCGTCGTCTAGAACGAATCTTTTACAATAGTCATTTAGAATGAATCGTTTATAATAGTCGTCTAGTATGAGTTGTTTGCAATAGTCGTCTAGAATAAAACGTTTACAATAGTCGTCAAGAATGTATCGTTTATAATTATCGTCTCTATTTACTACAGAATGAGTTCATTACCACCTTTTTTAAAACTGCAAAGTTTCATCCGTATGTTTAAAATGAATCATTTATAATAAAGTCTAGAATAAATCGTTCGCGAAAGCTATCTGTAATGTATCGTTTTAGACAGCCAGTTACAATGAATCTTTTTAATAAGTGTCTAGAAATCAATTGTTTTTAACAAGTCTGGAATGAATCGCTCTGTATTACTGTCTAGATTATAGTCTTCATGTCGTTCCTAATAATGGCTTAGAATGAATCGTCTGCAATATCTTCCTGGAGATATTGTTTTTTTTTTTTTGTTAGTAACTACCTTGAAGATAATCGTTTATATCAGTAATCGAGAATAGATACATCAAGAGTTCTACAGGGACGCTTAAAAGCAAATGGACTGAATGTCTACCCCTGTTCTTTTTGCGCTTTATTTAGATTCGCCGTTTTCGTCACTTCAAAAGCAAGTTAGTTTTCACAGGATCGTGTTAACTAAAATATTTTCCTATTAATGAAAATCGTTTCAAACTCTGAACGTAACAATCCTGTGTCAGCTTATGCGAACTTAGAAACGCCTATAAAACAGTGAATTGAATCATGGTTTCTTCCGGGTGGCACCTGCTACGCGCCCCGACACTCACCATCAACAACGTCTATCCAAGAAGACTGGAATGTGCCACGTTGAAATTCATTAAAGCCTGCTGTTTATCTCCAATGAATACAGCCACCCATAATGTAAACTCGCCTTCTCTCTCTTTCTCTCTCTCTCTCTCTCTCTCTCTCTCTTTGTCCCCTCCCTTTGAAACGGACTTTCTGATGCTTTTCTCTATTGCTTATTAAAGAGCTTTAAAACTTCTCAACAAACTTTAGTCTGTATTATTATTCATCGGACTACTGTTCTCATCTTGAGCGTGATTTTCACAACTTTCGGTCGATATAACCTCCGACCTTCTTCAGATATATCTTGTCGAACTCGGGAATGTTTCTGTCGAACTCGGGAATGGTTCTGTCGAACTCGGGAATTTGGACGGAATTTCGAGAGAAACCCTTTATTTACTTCACTGGGGTAGCGTGCTCTTGTTCCATCAGCCATGACTGGATAGAGGTCCTAAGTAATTCAACTTCAACCTTCAGGAGAATATCACTTTTACATTATGTACTTATTATTTTTTATATTACTGGTTCCCATATCGTATTGAATTCTATACTAGGTCTACTTAGTAGTTGGTTATTTCTCAGCACATGTGCTGCTTCTTTCAGTCGTATTAATCTCCATCGTTCCTCTCTGTCTATAATTTTTACTTCGCCCAATAATGGTAAATGGCTTCCCTTATCCTTCCAGATATGGATATTAAGGAGGAGATAGGCTCTGTCTATCGCCTGGCTTTCATACTCCTTCTTTGCCTATTGGCCAGGCGTAGAGGTACTATCACAGGGACTCGTCTGAATCACCCAGTGGTTGACCTTGTTTCCTGACTAGGGCAATGAACGCCGCTTTTCCCCGCTCCCGCCACATCCCATTCCCCTAAACTGGACACAGTGGGGTGCTTCGGTGCCATATATGTCGGTGCAGTTGGACTGGGCTGGATTTGCCTAATGGATTGAGGGTACCGGATTGACAGTTCCTGGCTGCTGTCTCCGACTGATAGTACAGGAGCCCTAACTCTTTGGTAGCGCTTAGAGCGGCTGCTCCATCAACAGTTGTATAACATCGGGATGTTTGTAGTGCCATATCGCGCATGGAAAGGGACCCTGCACTCATCCCCGGTGGGCTTTCCTGAGGCCACAATCCTGTGGGTGAGGACAGCTGATGGTCTACTTGTATTGTATGTCTGGTATTCTGCACAACTACTTGTCCAGCACCCCTCACTCACTCACCCTAACTGAAACTTTTAAATAAAATGAAATGACAGCTCCAGCAAAAGTTACGTTTAAACCAGGACCAAACTCAAAGAAAACCAACCTGCTTCCTCCCTTGAGGCTTGCATTTACGAATATCCGCGGGCTTAGAACTAACTTAGATGATGTTGAGTCATTTCTCCTTGTAAACACCCCGGATATCTTAGCTTTAAGTGAAACTAACCTTCACTCCTCAATTCCCTCTAACCACTTTAACATGCCTGGTTATCTGCCACTCTACCGTAAGGACTCGGACAGACATATGCATGGGCTTGGAGTCTATATTTGTAACCCCCCCCCCCTGACTCGCATGGAAATTCTATAGCAAGCCCCACTCTCCTCAATGGTTTACTTCTGCTTGTGCAGCTGCCATTTGTCAAAGGCAGCATGCGTTCCGCAGATTCAACCGACATAAGTCCAGCTCAAATAAACAGAAGTATATAGAAGTTAGAAATAATTGTAAGAGAGTGATAGAGAAAGTTAAGACAGATTACCCTGAAACCACCAGAAAACGCATCGAAGCACAGAAATTAGGAACCCGGGATTTTTGGAAAATCTACAACAGCGTAGTAAATAATGGACAGTCAACTATTCCCCCACTATCAAACAATCATGAGGTTGCGTGCACGGCAACTGACAAGGCTAATCTGTTTGCCAGTCGGTTTGCCTGAACCCGGTACACCACCCCTCACTGATTTTCCTCTGCGAACAGACGCCACACTAGACGATTTGAAAATCACCCCTTCTCAGGTACATGCTATTATAAAAAACCTAGACACCTCAAAAGCATGTGGACCAGATCTCATCCCGGCTGTGCTATTAAAAAATGCTCTGCCGAGGTGGTTCCAATTCTCTCCAAACTTTACAACAAATGCCTTAACGAATCTTGCTTTCCCGACTGCTGGAAAACTGCTTCTGTGGTACCAGTCTTCAAGAATTCTGGTGAAAGAACTAACCCACTAAATTATCGCCCCATTAGCCTCCTCCCGCCTTTCGCCAAAATATTTGAGTCCTTAGTTAATCAAGCCCTAGTCCAGCACCTAACAGCTGCTAAACTCCTGACTGACAAACAATATGGATTCAGGCAAGCCCGTTCAACAGCAGATATCTTAACTGTAGTTTCTGAACGTATATACCGTTCATTGGACAAAACAGGGGAGGGTAGAGTGGTAGCCCTTGATATATCTAAGGCGTTTGACAGGGTATAGCACGATGGTCTTCTAAGGAAAATTAGATCATATGGAATCACTGGAAGAATTCATAATGTAATTAAATCCTTCTTAAGTAAGAGAAAAATCCAAGTTGTCCTCGACGGTCGTACATCTAAACAATATGACATAAATGCGGGAGTACCCCAGGGGTCTATCTTTGGACCTCTATTATTCCTGATATTCATAAATGACCTCCCTGATAAAATTGTTTCGGAGATGGGTATATTTGCCGATGACACCACTCTCTATAACAGATATGAGGGGAAAACAAATGAACACATATCCAAGGAAATGACAGAAATACTAGAGGATGACCTCCAATCTGTAGTGAAATGGAGACAAAAATGGATGGTCACATTCAATGCTGCTAAGACTAAGCTTGTTTCCTTCAATAACTACAAGAAACCTTCTCTACCACCAATAGCAATGGCCAAGAACACATTGCCTGAAAGTACTTCTTTTAAACTCCTCGGCCTAACGTTTACAGGGAATATGAACTGGAATAGAAGCATTGAGAGCATTGCCAAGGCTGCTGCAAGGAAGGTTGGCTCCCTCTACCGTGCTAGAAAACTACTTACGCCTGACAGTATCCTGTACCTCTATAAAGCCACCATTTGCCCATGTATGGAGTACTGTTGTCACATCTGGGCTGGTGCATCTGCTGCTTGTCTCTCGCTCCTGGACAGGGTTCAAAAGAGAATCGCCAACCTGATAGGTCCTGAACTATCATCTAAGCTTCAGCCTCTGTTTCATCGATGAAATGTTGCATCCCTCTGCCTGTTCTACAAATACTTTAATGGTGAATGCTCTGACGAACTGCAAACACTTGGTCTCCTCAACGTAACTACCCCCTACAAACCCGACAAGCAACTAAGTCCCACCCCTTTACAGTAGAGATCCATAGGTGCAAGAAAGCCTTTTACTCCAATAGTTTCTTCCTTCCCCAGAACTGCAAGTTTCTGGAACTCCCTTCCGGGATTCTGCTTTCCCAACTGTAATGATATGCAGAAGTTCAAGTGTAATGTGAACAAACATCTTTCTACTCATCTCCCTTCATAATGGCCCTGCTAATTAAGACCCTGATAGTATCCCCCCTGCCTCTAAGTGGCACTGTGCCTTGTTTGGGGTGAAAATTTAATAATAATAAAAAAAATGATCTGCTATACCTGACTTTTCAGTTACTCCATGTACTACGGCTTTTCGATGTTCTTTTAACTGTACTTTCAACGGACGACACGTTTCACCTTTGTATTGTTTGCCACATTTACATAGGATTGTATATACACAGTTCTTAGTCATGATTTTTTCTGCAGGGGGTTTGACTCTCACAAGCTGTTTCCGTAGATACACCTGAAGAAGATCGGAGGTTATATCGACCGAAATGTTGTGAAAATCACACTCAAGATGAGAACAGCAGTCCGATGAATAATAATACAAATAACCAATCCCCATCTCAAAAATTCAGAAACGTCAAACAAATGAACTTTGAAACGGACTTTCTAATGCTTGTCTACTGCTTATTCAAGAGCTTTAAAACTTCTTAACACACTTTGGTCTTTCAAAGTATATTTTCATCTCTGTAAAGTTGTTCATAGATTTTGCTCATTAATTTATGTTTACTCGTTCATTACTAAAATCCCGTTGTTGCGTTCGCACTTGGTAACCGGTGACTGTAGTAGTAATTTTTCTAATGTACTTACCTCCAAAAGACAAAATATATGTTCTGTTTGCTGTCACTACACAGGGCCTGGGAGAAGAAGAAGAAGAAGAAGAAGAAGAAGAAGAAGAAGAAGAAGAAGCGGTAGGCGTGGTTGGTTTTATAGGAAATAGGGCGAGACTAACCGCGAGAATTCCCGAGATTTCAGAGGAATAAAAGAGCGAACTCGGACGGATAGGCGGCTGTGCTTTTGCTCCAGCAGAGAAAACAGTGAGAGGAGAGGAAAGTCCCTACCTAAAGGAAGTTCCGGCTCAAAGTGAGAAAGAAAATTAGGCTGAAAAACCCAGCAGTTTTCAAGCTATTCCGGCTTACAAATGGCAGGCAAAGCATTTGATATCCGTCTTATTCCTGAATTTCATGGCATCTCACCTGATCACTCAGTGTCCGAATGGTTAGAACAGGTAGAACTGGTGTGTGAAATGTGTGGGGCTGACAATGTTGAGCGTGTTTTACTGCTCAGGCTAAGAGGTGGCGCGCTGTCCGTATATTGGAGATCAATCCATAATCAAAGGGTGGATTTGAAGCAAATAAAACGAACCTTCCTCGTTGCTTTTGCGCCGGACCCTTTTGTGGCATATAAGTTTGTCTCCCATCGTTTGCGCCCTGGGGAAACTGTCGATGAATATCTGGGTGACCTGCAGAAACCCCCTCTGATTTATGGCTCAGTTGCGCTTTCGTGTCAGGATTTCCCAATTCTGTTAGGCAACAGTTGCGGGGATTTTCCAGAATGGAACGGATAAACCTGGAGCAGATTCTTGCAAGTGCCAGGGCTCAAAAGTGGAGGAACCCGTCGCTGCAGCAATCAGGAGACGCAGAATTCTGCCTCATGTACCTGTGAACCAACTTTCAACCCTTGACCAGCAAGACGCAGTTACAGTGTGGTGGGACAAGTGTGGAGGTCCCAATCACTTTGCCAGAGACTGCCGGCAACCCGAAGGCAAAGAAGGCAGGGTGCTTCCATACTGTTATCGATGCAAGAAGCAAGGACATGTGGTATCAAGGTGTCCGGGAAACGGTGCAAGGGGCCAGAGACTAGCACCACTCTCTCTCCACATAAACGAGAAGAGTTGCTCCTCGTGATGAAGGTAAAGATCGACGGGCTAGATCGAATAGCGTTGGTGGATTCTGGCTGCTCATCATCGGTTGTAAGTGCGTCGTTATGCTAATCCAAAGTACGGAAGAATACCGCAATTCTGATGGCAGGACAGAAGTGTCTGTTAAGCCATCGTGTTGGCAGCATAACATTAACATTAGCCGACAGGAATCCTCTGAAGACTGACGTACTAGTGGCGGACAGCAAACCATTGGGGTTGACCTTCTTCTGGGAAAGGGCGTCATCTAGAAATTTAGCGGCGTGCATATTGATAAGGGAGGCAAGACACATTTTGTTGGGACAGCTTTTGCTTTGGGTGCGATCATTCAGCTGGAACAACCCGACTTTCGCGCAGAATTCGACCAACGCAACAAAACCGAGACCGTGTCGTGGAAGTGATCCAATGATCAGCCACCACAAAGATTATAGGGCGCCAGAGTATAACATCCCTGCGAAATTGTTTTAAACTAATAAAGAGCGAATATAAAGGGAGGTAATCTGTTTCTCATTAATTAATGTTTGTGATGATGATGATTTTTTGTGACGCTGGACGTACACAAAAGTAATTCAATATTTAGATAACTACTACTGCTACTAGTACTGTTACTATTGGTACTTTAGATTTATTAAGCTGTTATAAAAACCCAATATAAAAACTGGCAAACCTAAATGCAACTACTACTACTACTACGTCTATTACAACTGTCATTAGTTGTTTGCCGATAGTGTTAGACATATAAACTATATGAGTGTTGAAAAAAATCAATAATCCATTTTGTTGAATAGATCAGAATGGATATCTTCAGTTTCAATCTTAGAAGAGGATTTACACTTTAAGAAGCATGCAAACACGTCAAGATTTGCCGACTGTCAGTGGCAGGCCTTTGATTACTAATCAATTTCTTAGCGGTTTTATCACTCATCAGTTTTGTTTTTCTGCCTTAGAGAACATACTTTTATTCGTTTCTAATTCTAATACGCATATATATATATATATATATATATATATATATATATATATATATATATATATATATATATATATATATACATGTATATATATGCCTATTAGAATTAGAAACGAATAAAAGTATGTTCTATATATATATATATATATATATATATATATTGTTTCTTATCGTTGAGCACTTTCAGATTTTTCAAATTTATTTATTTCTTAAATTTTATTAGGTTTTTCAAATTTATTTATTTATTAAATCTAATTCATTATTATTTATCTAATCTTATTAGATTTTTCAAATGTATTTATTTATTAAAGTCGGTCAATTTAGTTCTTATGCGCAGATCATCATATAATGATTAGATCATTGTGGCAGACGCTTCAAAAGCATAAAAAATAGATGTTTAAATTCAACAGCATTTCTCGCGGTTAACGGTAGACGAATGGATTGTGATCTTGCTAATGAAGCCAGAGATGGCGTCTGTCGCCTAGCTCTACCTACGTATTGAGCACTTTTGAAGTAAATACGCATAAATCTATACTTTCGTATATTAATTTATGTGAGTAAATTAAGTAGTTATATATATATATATATATATATATATATATATATATATATATATATATAGGGTGATCCCCCCCCAAAAAAAACCCAAAAGCTAAATGGAGGCCATCTAGAACATATGCTGTAGAACGGAGAAAAAGATAGGCCAAAGACCCTAGTGTTTTGATGTGATGTTTTGAATATAATGAACTAGTTATGACCAAAGTTTCATTTCATTCGGACAAAACACTAAGAAACAGGGCCTAATTAGAGTTGGGGCCCGTTTTTTGGGTCACCCTATATATATATATATATATATATATATATATATATATATATATATATATATATATATATATATATATATATATATATTTGAGGGTAAACAGTTACATATGGTCGCTACAAATAGCCATCTGTTTCAGTCAATGAGATTTCCTCAGGCGACCCTGAACCCCTCGACGCCACAAAGAAAAAGGGGGAAAAAGGAAAAAGGGAGCTCTTCTTCTTCCCTTTTTCTTTGTGGCGTCGATGGATTCAGGGTCGCCTGAGGAAGTCTCATTGCCTGAAACAGCTATTTGTAGCGACCATATGCAACTGTTTACTCTCAAATAAAAAATATTTTGCTTTTGTTATTGAGCACTATCAAATAACCTCGTTGTATTCATTAGTCCCGACTTTTGAACACCTCAAGCTTGAATATATATATATATATATATATATATATATATATATATATATATATATATATATATATATATATATCATCGTATAACGATTTGATCACTGTCTGTCTGACGTAATGAACATTTAAATTAAAATGTTTAAAATTCAACGCTATTTCACACAATTAATGGTAGCCGAATGGATACGGCCTCCGCTAATCGAGCCAGAGATGTCTCGTGTCGCGGAGTTCGAATCGTTCGACTGGTAGTAATCGTGACACCCTGCACTGAAGAATCCCGAAAGGATGAAACACTAGTGTCTGTAGGTATTTAATTATTATAGTAAAAAAATAATTATATATATATATATATATAGAGAGAGAGAGAGAGAGAGAGAGTCTTACAAATTTTTGAGTGTTTTGTAAAAAGATACAAAATTTCGGAGATTTATATCCATACAGCACACCATAGCAATGCATTACACCCTCACAGACCACAACACAGACAATATAAAATGCATCTTTATAGCCTCCCACTTTCGGACACAACAAAAAAGGAGACAATATGAAAAGAAACTCATTCTGAGGCTTAGCACCTACATCTCCGGTCTTAACAAAGGCTTGGGACCACTAAATGAGTATTCCTTTTATAAAACCTAAACCGACCAAAAAACAAGGCAAAGTGAGTATGCACGGTGGAACAACGGCTTAGCGTTCCTCCCTAGGATTTTGTCTTTTGTTTTCGTAATGCTTTGCCTTTTAGTTTCCTCATATTTTAATTTTCGACATACATTTGATTCCGTTTTCCAAGTACATATACGCATGCACACAAATGCACGCTTGTATATGTGGGTGCGTTACCCATTCCTCCCTCAGAGACCCTATATAATATAGTACCCCTCTTTGAAGATATACGGGATAAAGTTCATCATCATCATCATCATCATCATCGTCGTCGTCGTCGTCGTCGTCGTCATCATCATCATCATCATCATCATCATCATCATCATCATCGTCGTCGTCGTCGTCGTTGTCATCATCATCATCATCATCGTCGTCGTCGTCGTCGTCGTCGTCATCATCATCATCATCATCATCATCATCATCATCATCAGCCATTTTTTTTTTTTTTAGATTATTTTAAAAAAGCGAAGTTAAAAAAGGCCAACTTTGCGAAATGTCGCCTAAAAACATCGAGTTGTTCTTAAATGGGTGATTTACTTTAACCTTGAATTAGCAACTGAGCACCCCTTGACTTTTTTCATTTTTTATTTATTGGATTATCTGGTCCGCTCCATAATAATCCGCTAAAAAAAAAAAAAAAAAAAAAAAAAAATGAAAAGGTGAAACTAAAAAAATAGAGGAGGGCAAGATTTTATCAGGTTTGCCGAGATATCTTCTAGGCCATTGTTGTGATGGCTCTTCCCCTGTTAACTGAAGTATGCATCTAATCCTGTGCAGTTCTAGGAGTTCCACCTTCCCAGACTTTGCCTTCTCACCATTTGAGAAGGGGTTAGATTGTTGCTAATAGCCCGAACCTTCCTCCTACTGATAGAGACGTCCAGACATTTTTTTTTGCAGGACAGTGATCTTCTACTCGGTCGTTAGCTTTTTAAATCTCACTTTCCGAACCCCTTGTGTCACATCATCCCGCCGTGGGATGGAGATATTCACAGCGCAAGTATATTCGGCGATAATTAGACTTATATATATATATATATATATATATATATTTTTTTTTTTTTTTTTTAAGTCGGATTCTATTTAACCTATAGTTGCGACCCTAACAGGTACTACCACTCCGGGTCAGAGTGGACCTGGGAGCAATGGCAATTAAAGGAGGGCTCCACACTCCCCAAGGCCCGCAAGGTGGGGCCTCACCATCGGATATAGTTTTAGGGCATATCCAGGACCGAAGGAGAATGAGGACAAAGAGGCAAGATAATAATAGATAAAAAAGGGAGGAGGAAAAGAAGAAGAAGAAGAAGAAGAAGAAGAAGAAGAATACGAATGAAACGGAGGGCGATATGAAAAAGAACATTACGAAGAAATAAGATAATGACAGAAAAAATAAGGAAAAACGAATTAATATACGAATAATATAAGGATTAGAAATGTGAAAAAAGAATGGGAAAACCAAAAAAATATTAAAACAATATAAGAAGACAAAAAAGAAGAGAAAAAAGAAATAAATAAGAAAAAAAGAAAAAGGAGAAAAAAGAAGTAAATATAGTAGGCGAAGAAGTAGAACATGAAGAAAAAGAAAAAGAAAAAGAAAAAGGAGAAAAAAGAAGTAAATATAGTAGGAAAAGAAGTAGAAGGTGAAGAAAAAGAAAAAGAAGGAGAAGAAAAAAAGAAGTAAATATAATAGGAAAAGAAGTAGAAGGTGAAGAAAAAGAAAAAAAGGAGAAGAAAAAAAAGAAGTAAATATAGTAGAAGAAATAGAAGACGAAGAAAAAAAGAAGGAAATGATTAAGTGAAGAGGAAGAGAATATTTCATGTTTTCATTTGCGATGAATGAAAAATTAAGACAATAACTGATGAAGAAGAAAGAAGATGGATGATAGGAAGGAAAAAGAGAACAGGAAAAAAGTAAAGGAAAAACGAAGTAAAATACTAACAAAATTAGAAGCAGTAGACATAGGAGGAAAAGAATGAGAGAAAAAAAAGGGATGATAGCCTCTCGAGGATAAGGGGTAATAAGTGTACGATGGTCAGCGGGATAACATCGCAGTAATCGTTAGTAGTGGAAATTTAGTATAATTTGATTATTTAAGGGGACGGCTCAGCAAGAACTTGTTTATATTGGACTTGAAGACGATCATGTGGCAGTCATGAGGGTAGTTCTAGAAAAGAAGCTTTCTTCATTGAATCCACTTTTATATTTAGGCAAATATAGAGTGGGGGAAATTGGAGATAGTAGTTTTAGGCAGACGAGTGTTTTTTGGCGAAAGTTTAGCAAGTGAGGGGCGATTAATTAGAACTCAGATCTGCACTTGTCATGAAAATGACGACATAACGGAGATAGGCTAGCAACGTGTCTTCTATAGGAAATAGATTGCAGGGAAGAAAAAAAGGGCATCATGTTTAGAAGAAAAAGAAGAAGAAGAAGAAGAAGATCCAGTAGATATCTCACTGCTGAAGCAATTCTCTATCTATATAAAAGCCAGGTACGTTCAAGGATTAAGTACTGTTGCCATATCTGGACAGGGGCTGCTAGAAAGGACTTATCCTGCCTTGATAGAGGTCAAAATAGACTTTGTAGTCTCGTAGGGGGTGTCCTTTTCTCTTCTCTGCAATCTCTTTCTCACAGAAGAGATGTTGCGAGTTTGTCTCTGCTTTATCGTTATTTTCATGGCATGTGCTCGACTAAGCTCCAATCCATGGGCGCCACTCGCCAAACTTTCACAAGAAACACCCGTCTAGCTGTAAACACTATCAATAATCCCCCCTCTTTATCTGTGCCTAAACTTAATCGTAGATTCCATGAATAAAGCTTCTTTCTTGGAACTGCACGCCTATGGAATTGTCTTGCGTTTTCCTGCTTTCCAGCTGACTACAATATGGTTGTCTTCAAGTCTAACGTAAACAAGTTCTTGATGAGCCGTTCCACTTAAGTTAACAAATTTACCGAATTTCCCTTACTAACGATTACTATATTGTCCAATTGTCTACTGTACACTCTTTAGCCCTTATCCTCGAGTGGCCTCTGGGCTTTTATAAGTGGTGATGCCTATGTAAAAAAAAAAGAAGTAAAAGAAAGAGAGGGGGTGGAGAGGACAATAACGTTACATGTGTTCTTTTGATATAAGATAGGAAATAGCGAATAACTAATTAAGCAAGCGAATAACATTTATTACAGACCACATGACTTTTTAACGGCGAATTCCTCTTTTTTTTTAAATTATTTAATGTTGCACGCAATTCATTTGTTTATGATCGATTATATGCGACTAGTTGAACAAAAGTTTTTTTTTTTTAATAATTCCAACCGTCTTAGTGTCCAGATGACAGCGATAGATCGAACAGGATTTATACTCGTTATGGCCAGCATTAAGGTATTGAGGGTTCAGTAGGGTCTGCCAAACAATTGTGAAAAAATGGAGCGCATGTTCCCTTGACGTCAGACTTGTGTTAACTATACGAACTATGGAAAAGCAGAAGCCACTTAATGATTTAAACAAAAATCTTTTTTTTTTTAATCTTCTTCAAACTCCAATTAATAATTAATCTTTGTTATAATTTTGTTAGGTTTTAAGATTTACACAGTTTAATGACTAATGATATTATAAATATTTGTATATTAAATATCAAATACGGTTTTACTAAATATGTACGAGTGTTAATTACCGGCTTCCATACTTTTGTTTGGTAAAAAGAGACAAATAAAATATGAGGTGGGGGGAGGGGTCTACAAAATGCTTAATATTTATGCTGTAATATTTTCAAATCGGTTTTAATCTGGCGATAAAATAGCTGGAAAGAGCCATGTTTATATTAAAACTTAATATTTAAAAAAAAATTAAACACAATTAATTAAAAATCTATGTTGTAACGGAACATTTTGAACTAATGGAATTTTAATCGTTTTAATCTTTTAAAAATTAATTAAATTTCAGGAAGTTTCTTTTTCTTCGCAATTCAACTGATTATAGTATATATTAATTAGAAGAAAACGCTATTAAAAAACATAATAATATTAAATTTATATCAATTTTTTAATTGCAACTTCAAGGTAAGTTTTTATTCAATACGTGTATTTAAATTTAAAAAAATTAAATATTTTTTACTTATTTGAACTCTTATGTTTCATAATAAATAGAAATTTCGATAGATTTAAATATATTTTGTTCAAATTTCGAAAAATAAATATGGGGGGGCACGCACTAAAAAAGTATTTCCATTCATATATTTTGCGGAAACTACATTTCATATGTAATTTCATTCTAAAATAGATAAGTATCGAAAATTTCACGAAAATTTGACCATTAGTTGATTTTTGCTAGATTTATTAAACATGGATATGTTTTCACGTTCGGAATGCCTACTACATGGGACATTTTTATTATTTTCGTACGATGAAAATTTTTTTAAAAATTGTTACTAGTTTATTTTTCTCTTCTTCTTTTAAATGGTACAAAAGTTATATTGATTATATTAACTTATAATAAAGTTACACCGTGTTACATATAGGGGGGTTAATTCTGTGGTGAAAAATGTTGAAGAGCTACGAAGACCGGAGTGATACTATTAAAGAACACCCTATATAGTAATCACCATTTTTAATGGCTTTGCCAGGAATTCATGGACGCATCTTTACTTCTGACGCACACCCATGACAGGAGTTGCTTTTTTATAGTTTTATACCGTCAATATATGCAGTAGGAAGATGGAACTTTCAGATCATTAATACATTAGTTAAGTCCTCATAACTATGCAATTTGCGATCCCCTCTGATCCATTCGGGCGGAATAAAAAATAGGGGGCATTACTTTTGGAACACTCCTCGTACATAGCTGGATAAGTTTTTAGTGCTTTAACTCATTTTAAAGCGTTTATTCGGTTTGAAAAACAAGTAGTGTCGAGTGTTACGCGAGAACAAGAAAAATGTTCTGCACGAGAGGTTCACATCTTTAGAGCCTGTATAATCGCTGAAAAATAGAAAATTGAGCAAAATCCTTGTATTTTTTTCTTTTTCTTTTGTTTTGTTTTGAAGAACGTTCTCCACTTTACGAACTAATGCGATTGGGAAAGGCTGAACCCTTTTCATGTAAGTAAAAAAAGAGAATTAGTTAAATGAAAATAATATCAGATAAAACGGGAATCGAATCCGGTAGATAAATTTTAAAGAACAATAGGTTTTTCATGGAATGTCCAGTTACATTGTTAACTCTTTTAAAATATTTTATAAATAAAATTTGGCTGGAAAATCTATTCCCATTCTTAGAAAGAATGCATAATAAAAATATCGGTTAAAGAATTAACGAGTAGGTTAAATTGCTTTGTAAAACAAAGAGAATGGGAAATTTCCTGTTCGTCAGAAATGGTTTCAAAACGTGCAAATCGCGCATGTTTGAAACATGTGAGTTTTGGTCACGTTGCCAGACATACGTGTAACGTTATGGCAGAAATGATTTCTCAATATAGGAAAGGGTTGAAGTGTTAACAAGGAGAATCAGATTCAGATCAGAGAATCAGAGAAGCAGAGAGGATCAGACCGATTCTCATTTAGAGTCAGGTGACCGTCTTGGAAGCGAAAGGTTTAGAAGGACCCATGTAACAACTTTGAATCCCTGAAGTACAGAATCATTTCCGACCGGTCGAAGAATAAACTATCATCATGGTTTTTATAACTGCCGTCTTTCTGTGTTCATCATTCCAACGAGAAAAGGTAATGTGTTTAATCCTTCCAGTATGAATCAATGTATACCACTTCATCTTCTCATCAAAGTATATGGCTTGTGAATATGAACTCTCTCCGTATAAATGTCTTCAACATGTACCTACTGTCACTTTGTCTCCTCTCCAAATGAACAATATGTGTGTTGTCAACTACAAAGAACATTTTAAATATAGGTACAGGCCGTCACGTAAATAGTATGTACCCCCTCAAAATGGATATCATAACACACACACACACACACACACACACACACACACACACACACACACACACACACACACACACATATATATATATATATATATATATATATATATATATATATATTAGTGACCTAGCAAGCAAAATTCATCCCAAAACAGCAAAACTGAAGTTGGCCTGCCAGGACACTATATATACAAATATAGGCAAATTTATATCTATCTATCTATCTATCTATCTATCCCAGTTTTTCTCCTTCTCTCTCTCTTTATCTCTCTCTCTCTGTCTCTCTCTGTCTCTTTGTCTGTCTGTCTGTCTGTCTGTCTGTCTCTCTCTCTCTCTCTCTCTCTCTATATATATATATATATATATATATATATATATAGAGAGAGAGAGAGAGAGAGAAGGTAACAAGGCTGCCTGCCAAAAACGTTTACTCCAAAACAATAAAAATTAATGATATTTTTAGTTGGAGTACTTTACAGTTATTTTCTATCATTGGACTTGAAAGCGATCATGTTGTAGTCTGAAGTTAAGCAGTCTCACAATGACGTGTGCCATAGGTGAGGAGTTCTTTGAAGGAACACTTTACGGAAGCTCCGTTTGATTATAAATTTATATTGGTGGCAAAAGCCAAGTTTTCACTGAATCAGGTTTTAAAGAGGAGGCGCCGAGTTTGAAGCATCTAGAATGAAACTACCGAAGGAGCAGAGAAGAACTAGCAACACTTCTGTGAAAAAAAGGAAGGCTGTTAGAAAGAGAAGAGATCACCGAGCACTAGATTGCAAAGTCGATTTTATACTCTGTCAAAGCCAGAATACGGCTCTGGACAGCACCTTTCCACATGTACTCCAGCTTGGTTTGTATATGACAGGAAGAGGTTTGCATTAGGAATCAGGTGTTATCTGGTAGAGTAATTATAATAAGGCTTACAAAATGTGGAGTTACTTTATCTCCCTTCCCCGGCAGGATGATTTGACACAAGGCTCGGAAAGTGGGATTCAAAAAGGCAGTACCATAGAGGCAGAGCACTCTGGCTTTCAAAAAAAAAATGCCTGGGCAATCTCTTCAGCATTACCCGGTGAGGGCGCCTCGGACGATTAGCAATAAAATAACCCCGTTCTTAAAGGAAATAGGTAAAGCCTGAGAGAGTGAATCTCTTAGAACTGCACAGGGCCAGAGACATATCTCAGTCAACAAAGAAATAACCATCACAATAATGACCTAGACTCTGTTGGCTTTGGTGTCGAGAAGAAAAAAACTCCAGCTGAGCAGACATCTTGAAACAAACAAACAAACAAAAAAGCCATGGCGGAAAAATTCAAAGTGGAAACAACAAAATGAATAATGCATTGGAAATGATAAATAATGTCTGTATATATTTAAGGAGGAAGTTTTAAAAATGAATCTCATTCCGATGGTAAAATAAAACCCAAAATATAAAAATAAGATAAAAATAGACAATAAATCAAACCCACGACAAAAAAAAAAAAAAAAAAAAAAAAAAAAATTCTGAAGATACGCCCATTCAATTAGCACTTCCAAAAGCGAGTGTGACGGACCGATGAACGAATCGACGGACAGATAGAGCGAGGACACAACGCAAATGTTATATCATGCTAAATTCTGATAGACAATTGGTGATTATATTTCAAACGTAAGCGTGACAGACCAATGTAAATTTTGTTTAAGAGTCTGTTATAGAAATGCACGGAAACTTAAGAAACAGAACAACAATAACAACAATAGCAACAATGACGACGACGAAGACGACGACAACAACAACAACGACGACGACGACAACAACAACAACAACAACAACAACAATAATAATAATAATAATAATAATAATAATAACAAATAAAATAAAAACAAATAAAATAAAAAATTAAAAGGAAAATTCAAAAACAAAAGCAAAAATAAAAATAAGAGCAAAACACAAAAACAAACAACTACAGCTAGATAAAATAAATAAACAAAAAATAAAATAAAATAAAACAACAGGAAAAAATAAATTTATTCTTATTTGATTGTTTTCAAAACTTGTTAAGAGAATTTGTTCCACACAAAATCTAATGAATAATTCAGAAGCGATATGGCGTTCTCGTTTACGTTGTTGCTTCCTTCGTATAGTAATGCTCTAAAACAGTCAGCTAAAAAAAAAAAAAGCTTTTATCTGGGACTTTCGCAGCGCGTAGGTGTTTGGGGTTATAGGTAGAGGATCGTGGTAACAAACGAATTAAATTTTAGGAAAAATATGAAAATAATTAAATAAATAAATAAATAAATAAAATACCCTAAACTTGAAAACTGAAATTTCATTTCTTATAAACAGATTCACCACAAATTCGTTTATCCCCTCCGTCCGGGTTAACGCTAACATCGTGATTTCATTCTAAAACAAACAAACAAACAAACAAAAAGAAAACACACACACACACACACACACACACACACACACACACACACACACACACACACACACACACACACACACACACACACACACACACACACACACACACACACACGATGATATATGAGTCCCCTGTGGAATTTCCACAGGCCAAACACTAGTGTCTGTAGGTATTTAATTATTATAGCAAAAAAAAAAAAAAAAAAAATAAAATAAAAAAATAAATAAAAAATAAAAAAATAACAAAATAAATAAAAATAATAATAATTATGACAGCCCCTTTAAGAAACTCGTTTCCTATCGTTGAGCACTTTCAGTTGAATTAAAGTCGGTCAATTTAACTCTTATGCATAGATCATCGTATAACGATTAGATCACTGTGTGATGCAAAGAACATTTAAAATTAAAATGTTTAAATTCAACCTTATTTCACGCGGTTAATGGTAGCCGAATTGATTAGGTCTTCGCTAATCGAGCCAGAGATGTCTCGTGTTGCGGGGTTCAAATCGTTCGACTGGTGTTAATCGTGACACCCTGCACTGAAGATTCCCGAAAGGATGAAACACTAGTGTCTGTAGGTATTTAATTATTTTAGTAAAAAAAAAAAAAAAAAAATAAAAAAAAAAAAATAATTATATATATATATACATATATATACACACACACACACACACACATATATATATATATATATATATATATATATATATATATATATATATATATATATATATGCCGCCCCCTGGTACGTGCCTCGAGCGAAACGTGTCAAGGGGCGACATTTAGGAAGAGGTAAAAAAATAAAGAAAAATTAATATAATAAAAATTGAGCAAAATTCTGAAATGTTGTTCTAAAATCAGTATTTAAAGTCGTTATGTGTGTGTGTGTGTGTGTGTGTTTTTTTTTTGCGTGTTTCATGTGTGTAATACTGTTTTCTAACGGATATTAGATTCTTGATTGTAATTTCATAAAAATGAATACTTTGAGGACTTTCTGGAATTTTGAAGGTTAACGGATTATCAACAGGCAGTGAATAGAGGTGGGGGCAATTCTTACGACTGCTCTGGGTTGCACAAATAGATGCTACACCATTGATCGTCTGTAGTGGACATTTAGTAAATTGGATTACTTAAGAAGACGGCTCATCAAGAACTTGTTTACGTTGGACTTGAAGACGACCATATTGTTGTCAGCCGGAAAGCAAGCAAATGGAACAGAGTTCAACAGGCGTGGAATTTAAAGAAAGAAACTTTGTTCATGGAATCCGCGTTTAGGTTTAGGCACAGATAAAGAGTGGAGGAAAATTATTTATAGTGGTTTCAGCTGGACGAGTGTTTTTCGTGAAAGGTTGGCAAGTGGGGGACCATAAATTGGAGCTCAGACGAGCACTTCGTCCTCCCGATATTTTTCTAGTCCAAATTCTAGAAAGACATCAGGTACTTACGGGAGGGGGCCAAGTAAGGTTTATCGATGTCCTAAGTGAATGTGATTTTTTTGCTACGAACTGGATTCGAACTAGGAACACCCAGGTCGTCAGTCCGTGTCATTAACTACCTGACCACCATCTGCGTTACGTGTCTTTCGCATTCTTCCGCGTTAAAAATACATAAATATGAATATTGTATATCCAATTCATAAATGGTTGCGCACGTGTTTGGGATATTTTATTCTCGCACATGTTACAAATCTGTCAGCGTGTTTTATTGCATGAATGAATAAGGCGCACGTGGTAGAGAAAAGAAGGGGGGGGGAAGGGACAGTCGTTAACGAATAAATTTAGCGTTAATTGTTACGTTCTCGATCGGGGAATAATAAATAACACGAGCGCACACGCTGAAAAGGGGAACAGGGTTACGTTACGATAAGACCGCATCGATAGCACATATACTGTGTGCAAATGCGCGAAGTGACGTCACGTTACGGGCAAAGAAAAAGACTATATATATATATATATATATATATATATATATATATATATATATATAGCCAGAGATGTCTTGTGTTGCAGGGTTCGAATCGTTCGGCTGGTGTTAATCGTGACACCTTGCACTGAGGAATCCCGAAAGGATGAAACACTAGTGTCTGTAGGTATTTAATTATTATAGTAAAAAATAATTATGACAGCCCCTTTAAGAAATACATTTCTTATCGTTGAGCACTTTCAGTTGAATTAAAGTCGGTCAATTTAGCTCTTATGCATAGACCATCGTATAACGATTAGATCACTCTCTGACTGACGTAATGAACATTTAAAATTAAAAAAAATGTTTAAAATTCAACGTTATTTCACGCGGTTAATAATGGCCGAATGGATACGGTCTCCGCTGATCGCGCCAGAGATGTCTCGTGTTGCGGGGTTCAAATCGTTCGGCTGGTGTTAATCGTGACACCCTGCACTGAGGAATCCCGAAAGGATGAAATACTAGTGTCTGTAGGTATTTAATTATTATAGTAAAAAATAATTAATATATATATATATATATATATATATATATATATATATATATATATAACGTGTGCACAGACCGGCGATCACGTTTTATTAGGGAAAATACTCAGAAATAAATGTTGTTTCAACGGAAAAAAGTGAGTCGAGTTATTCTTTGTCTTGGTCTCCTTTGCGACATACTCTGCTACAACGTGATCACGAATGTCCACATCTTAACACGTGTACAAACGTGTATTACGTTACACTCCAAGAGGGTTAGTGTTAAAGTATTATATACTTATCTCGAGAGTCCATTGTTTATTTAAATAGGAATGATACCGCAACATTCATCAATAGTTTCCAGTGTTATATTAGTAAGGCCGACCAGAGATGAAAGGCGTAGCCAAGACTTGATGAAAACACTTGAATGGATCAGAGGTTATCCCAGAACGAAAATCGATGAAACCATGTGACTTAAGGATGAAGATTTTCTGCCGTTTTTTCCGGGGACATCTCAAGCAGAGACCACGTGTCTAGGAGTCGTCCTCTTGGGAAGGCGACCGCAATCCATTTAATTAGGTAGGGCGAGACAAGCTATACAGCTATCTATTTATATTTGTCTTTCTTACTTTGTCTCTCTCTCCCTCCCTCTCTCTCTCTCTTGGAGAGACATGTTACTTGAAGTAGAGGTAGAAACTGTGACTGTTCTTTTTTATTTATTTATTTTTTTTAAAAATAAGTTTGCAACGGTGTCTGAGTACGTTCATCGGCAAGCACCCTGATCCGGCCTCCCGTCGTTCCCAACGAATTCCGAAGGGTAACAATACTCCAATTCTCAGCGCGGGCTACACTCAACATACAATTGCGAATTATTTAAGATTTCTACTCAATCATGGCTGATGTAACGAGAACATGCTACAACAGTGGATTAAATTTTTCATATAAAAAATTCAGAGTCGTAAACGTTCTGTCGAACTCTGGAATCTGCATGGAATTTCGGATGGAACTTTTCAGTTAATCCATGGAGTAGCATGCTCTCGTTCTGTCAGCCATGATTGGATGGAAATCCTAAGTAATTTCCAATTTTATTTTGATATTTTGAATGTTGTATGCACCGAGGATTGAATTTTCAACTCCCATATAAGAGGTTTAAAAAAAAACAAAAAACAAAACAAAAAACCCCAAAACAAACAAAAATAAAGCAATAACAACAGCAACCCCCCCAAAAAAAACAAAACAAAAAAAACAAAACAAAACAAAACAAAAAACAAAAAAAACAAAAAACAAATAAAAAACCCAACAACAACAAACAAACAAAAAAGAAAAAAGAAAAATTTCAATATTCATTTTACCAAGTACTTTATTCATTACGCCACGGGTCCTTGCGAACAATGTAATCATGCTAATTGGCGACAAGAAAAGATAAACAGTTATTTATGAAGTGTGTCAGTGACACACAATGTGTCACTAAGTAACTTTGCCAAATCACTTCCTGTGGGGAAGATAGAGTCGTGCGAGCTGAGAAAGAAAAAACGAAAAGATCCAAGATGGCGACTGTGGTCTTTTAATACCCACGATCTCGAACAGTTCTCGTAAAATCGCGTCTCACACGTGATTTTGTGGTGGCACACGGCCACCATAAAAGCAGGTTGCTGGGGGAAGTGGGCAGAAGCGCCCAGACCTGTGTAAAGTGAACATCGTCAGACTTTTCCGAACTTGTTTACATTGGACTTGAAGGCAACGATATTAAAGTCGGCCAAGAAGTAAGCCAGCAGGACAGTGTTCCATGGGTGGGTAGTTCTAAAGAAAGAAGCGTTCAGATCTGTGTAAAATGAACATCGTCGTGCGACTCAGACTTCCATCTTTAAAGAATTAAAAAAAATATACAAGCAAATATACGAGAGAGAGAGAGAGAGAGAGAGAGAGAGAGAGAGAGAAAGAGAGAAAGAGAGAGAGAGAGAGAGAGAGAGAGAGAGAGAGAGTGATGAGTGAGTGTGTGAGTATATGTAGAAAGAAAAAACGAAGGACAGAGAAAGAGGGGGATAGAGAGAGCAAGAAGAGGAGATGTGGGCGTTTAACATTGAAGACTTATTATTATTATTTTTTTTTAGGTTATGTAGTTTGAAATGCTACCAAAGGCAAAATAAGTTGCTATTCTGTAACTAAACACTTAAAAAAATAGCATAAACCTGTTTGTAAAGTTCCGCGCAGACAAAAAGAATGAAGAAAAAAAAAATGGCAGCCTCTTCTCTTCATATGCTTGAGATATTGTGACCTAATATACAAATGAGATGCTTCCGGATGGATATTAAAAAGCTGATTTTTCACAGACTGCGGTGATTTTGGATTTGGATGTCAGAGCAATAAGTGTTGTCAGTAGTGCGTCCTGTTCTACAGTTGTGTAGATTTTTTAATTGAGTTTTGACAGCAGGGTGTAGATTTTTTAAATTGAGTTTTGACAGCAGGTTGTAAATTTTTTTTAATTGAGTTTTGACAGCGGGGTATAGAGTTTTCGTATTGAGTTTTGACTGCAGGGAGTAGATTTTTTAAATTGAGTTTTGACAGCACGGTGTAGATTTTTTTAATTGAGTTTTGACAGCAGGGTATAGATTTTTTGAATTGAGCTTTGACAGCAGTGTGTAGATTTTTGAAATTGTGTTTTGATAGCAGAGTATAGATTTTTTTTGTAATTGAGTTTTGACAGTAGGATGTAGATTTTTTTTACCAGAGTTTTGACAGCAGGATATATACTTTTTTCTAATTGAGTTTTGACAGCAAGGTGTACATTTTTTTAAATTGAATTTTGACAGAGCGTCGAGATTTAGAATAGCGAGTTTTTCGCAGCAGTGTATCGAATTTAACACTTGACTGTTTTAGCCACAAGTTACTTACCATAATGCTAGCTTTGTCATTAATTTAACAAAAAATACGGTTAATATTTTCTCATATATTTAAAGTTTTATGAAGATAGATTTTTGAAAATTTAATTTCAAGAATTTCTTTACTCTCGACCATTCTCCAACGATAATAGCATCGCAAATTTCTTTCTTTTTCTTTTTTTTAAGGAATCTTTAACGGCATCGAACTTAAACATATTGCATATTCTTTTTACTGCAAAAGAAACACAAAATGAAATAAAAGTTTTAAAAATACGAAGTAAAATGTTTATTTTAAACAGTCTTTCATTTTACTTTCTTAACTTGGATTTTTTTTTTCGTACGTGAACTTTGGACGAAATCAAATTTTGTTTGCCAATCAAATTAAATTCCCAACTTGAAATCGAAATTTCAATTAAACTCAATCATCATTTGATTATTTCGAATGTTTAGAGCAATTGACTGTTTTGCGTTACAATGAGAATAGCATTTCTCTCTCTCTCTCTCTCTCTCTCTCTCTCTCTCTCTCTCTCTCTTTTGTGGGAAATTAAAGGCGGGAAAATGTGACACCTCCCGGTCAAGTTTTAGGATTCCCACCACCACTATCACCCCTTACTCTGTCTGGCTCCGTTCACGCATACACGCGCGAGCACACACACACACACACACACACACACACACACACACACACACACACACACACACACACACACACGAATAGGTGTAGACACACTCACGCATAGACAGATACACGTAGACAGGCACACACAGAGATGCACATATACGCAAACACAAAGATGCACAGCGATACTAGAATTTTCTCCATCAACACACAAACACTCATAGCAATAACACAGTTTTATCCCTCACCACACACACTCAGCGGTGGTGTTGTTTTTCACGCAGTCAATCAATCAAATCTCGTGGTATTAGACAATTAAATAAAGTCAACATTTCTAGAATTGTTGAATTTGGTTTTTAAGTGTTCCCGCGGCGGAAAGAGTGTTGGAAAGTTGGATCGAAAACCAGCGAACTGGAGGGGAGGAAGATCACTCTGGTTTGCAAAAAAAATCTCTGTTTGCATTCCCCGGTATTCTCAGGCGATTAGCAATAAACTAAACTCTTCACAAAGGGAGAAGGCAAATCCTGGGAGGGTGAATAATTCCACCCCATCTTTCCAAGCTTATAACTCATCGAAAAATGTAATTCAAGCCCTAATTTTTTTTCAATTAAAGGAGCAATGGCCAAGGTTCCATTAAAAAACAAAACAAAACAAAAAACAACGTGTTTTTTTTTAAAGGTTTTAAACTTCGGACTTTACAGGTAAATTTCTAAAAAACAGTACTTTTTTGTTTTAAATTTGAATATATTATTTATTGACCGTTTTCTCTTCAATTTGTGATATATAAGACTTTGGTACATAAATTAATTATTTACTTTTTAATAGACATTTCAAAATGGGAGGCGTGAATTATTCGACCCCCTGTCTTTCAAAGCTTATAACTCCTCGAAAAATGTAATTCAAGCCCTAATTTTTTTTCAATTAAAGGAGCAAGGACCAAGGTTCCATTAAAAAAAAAGAAAAAACAAATAACGTGGTTAAAAAAGAAAGGGTTTAAACTTCAAACTTTATAGGTAAAATTCTAAAAAACACTACGTTTTTTTTTGTTTTAAATTTGAATATATTATTTATTGACCTTTTCTCTTCAATTTATTTAATAGTTTATTTTGGAAGTATAATCCATAAAGAAAATAAAAAACCCACTTTTAACAGAGAAATTACGAGATTTTTATATTTTATTCGCAGTTTCGTGTTAGGGGTGTCAAAAATTCATACAAAAATTCTGATACACCTAGTGGTTCTCCTAGAACTGTACATGAGTAGAGACAGACCACAGTCAATAGGGAACACGCCATCTATACAATGGCTTCGATGCCGTCAGTTTTGATGCCAAGGGCAAACCACCAGCTTCGGCTTTTAAACATAAACCACCCAACTCCGTCAAGAACTGAGTCCGATTCATGTTTTGTGATTGAATACATTCAGATATTGTGCATCTTTTTTTTCTTTACAAAAGAGTCACCTCAATCAAGGAAGGTCAAGAGGCCACTCGAGGATAAGGGTTACTGAGTGTACAATTGGACTATATCGTGGTAATCATTAGTAGTGGAAATTTGGTAAAGTGTATTACTTAAGGAAATGGTTCATCAAAGAACTTATACAGGCACGCAGTTCTAAGAAATAAACTTTGTTCATGGAATCTACGTTGAGTGGGGAAAATTATTGTCGGGTTCCAGCTAAACGAGTTTGGTAGCGGGGGGGGGGACTATAGCATAGATTGGAGATCTTGATAGCGACCATATTGTTGTCTGCCGTCTGCCCATAACTGACGCTGGGTTCAGACCTTGTTGTAACAACGTACAGACGCGCGTATGGGAACAGAAGCTGTATGCCAATGACTGAACTATGTGCGAAGTGACGTCTCAGCGAGGAAGAAAAAAAGATAAAAAAGTACGTGTACGCAGACCGAGGATCACGTTAGAGAGAGAGAGAGAGAGAGAGAGAGAGAGAGAGAGAGAGAGAGAGAGAGAGAGAGAGAGAGAGAGAGAGAGAGAGAGAGAAACGTGTTACACACGTGAACCGAGGGCGAAAGGTTTGAACAAGAGACAAGCCGTTATTCTGGAAAGTACCTGGAAATAAATTTGTTCTTTCAACGGAAAAAAGTGCGTCGAGTTATTCTTTGTCTTTGTTACTTTGCGACGGTGTCTTTGGCCTTCGCGTCCAAGCCCAAAGTGTAGTATCTGTTCTGATGCTACACTTCAATTTTTTGTTCTCGGTTAGTGGAGTAGAAATCCTTCACGACTGACTGTCTAAAATTGCCCTTGCAGGGAGGCAAAGTAAATAGGAACACGGATGTACCGTACATTTTTAATGAATCAATCTACAGCTTACTTTAAAAGTATTCTTCATAAATAACTTCCTTGATGCAATCACAACCGAGATGGGTATATTTGCAGATGACATCACACTCAGTTCTAAACATACGTGCAAGTCAAACGCACACATATCCAAGGTAATGGCTTAATCTTAAAAAAAAAAGCATTCCGTCTATAGTAGATTGAGGCCCAAATTGATGGGCACATTTAATGCTGCCATATGCAGAAATATAACTGTAACGTGAAAAAACACCGTTGCTGTCCAACCCCTCGTTTAGATTGCCCCTAAGAATCTGGCCCCTATCACAGTAGTTCTTACGCCCCAGTGGTAATTTGCCTTGTTTGCGGTGAATAAAAGTTTTTAAAAAAGTATGCTGTCCTAGGTATATTATGTCACAGTGTAAATGCGACCCATACGGAGGTTAATTCTTCTCCCGATATTAATAATAGTATTATGTACTTAGCAGAGTGGATAAGAAATAGAATAATGTTTTAAAATTATCCATGGCATGGGCAACAAGAAAAAATAAAGAACTTTTTTGTAACACTTTTTTGTAACACGATATGTGGAGACGAAATCGTTGAAAAATATCCAGGCGAGATACTGCAGAAGGTTTAATCGGCTCCGACATCCAGTAAGCCCTTTTCTCTTCCCTGCAACTTCTTTCCCACAGAAGAGACACCACGAGCCTGACCCTGTTCTATCGATAGTTCTCGTCTGAGCTTCATTCAATATCCCCATCCCCTCCAAACGTTCACAAAAGATACTCGTCTAACTACAACCAATATCAACAATTTCCTTCACTCTCTATTTGTGCCCAAATCTAAATAAAAATTCCATGACTAAAGCTACTTTCCTAGAACTGCCGGCCTGTGGAACTATGCTTTTCAGCTGACTACAACAATGTCATCTTCAAGTCCAATATAAATAAATTCTTTCTGCCCGCCTACTTAAATTGTCAAATTCTGCACAATTCCAACCAATAACAATCTCTGAGCTCTTGTCTCACTGACCACCTTACACTCATTAACCCTTATCCTTGAGTAGCCGCTGGACCTTGATAAATGGTGACCTCTTTGTAAAAAAAAATGTTCTTGGATCTCGAAGTTCAGTATCGACATTCTCCATTCTAAGCGCGTCTCATTCGTCTTTTCATCTGAATATATATATTTTGTTTTGAGCCACCTGAAATAATTCCACATTTTTTTTATGTATCAAGTTTTTATTTACCATTTTTTTTTCTAACTAAACTAATATTGATCAGATTTATTATAAGGTAGTTGCGTAAACATTTTGGGGCGTGACCTTAGCTTGACGTCACGCAAACAAATGCAGAGATTAAGTTCGGAAGGAATATGGGAGAACGAAGAGAATATTGGCAAGTTACGCTTGACGAGCGCACGAGTATTCTCTCTCCTACTAATCCTTTCGAGAGTCGAACTTTGTAAAAATTGTCGGCGAGCCAAAGAGATTTACGATATAAGTTTGTCTGGTGCTTTGTACTGAGAGCCAGCTGTGTATGGTGCCGTGTCATGAGATCCGTCCAACGTAGTGGTCCGAAAGAGAGAACAACTACGTTACATTTTTATTGTACAGAAAAATTTATTTTCCTTTTTTTCCCCAAGATATTTTAACATGATGTTTTTTGTCCAATCTCAGTACTTAATGTTTTAGTGTTCAATTTCTTTTGTGTCGTTAAAGAAAACTGATCAAAATGCCAGCATCAAATATTGCTTGAAAATCTAAACTACGTCTAAAACAGATGCCCCTACCATACGGCATAATCATGTTGACACACGGGTTTTCGTGAAATCACCGGAGTTAAGCATCGTTACGCCTAGTCAGTACTAAATGGGTGTCTATTTGGGAATATCAGGTTGTTGCATCAAGTAGGACGTCGACACCACCCTGCATGAATTGTATAAACCTAACGTCGTTATCTCCCTTGACGGAATATACACACGACTGGGGACTGCTTGTAAATTTTATATTTTCGTGAGACTTCCTCCTTTAGGGGAAGCTGGTTAAACCCGCTAAGAGTACGTACTGCTGACTGGCTGGCTGACTGGCTGGCTTACCGTTGCACAACGATAAATCAAAGACTGTTCGATATTCTCGGGTTAAACTTGGGGAGCAAAAAAGATGTAGGCTGAAGTATACAATATGACTGTATTGCAAATAGGATTCTCAATTTTATTAACGATCCTATTAGTGATATTTTTGGGGATTGCCCAGCACAACCTTTATACGAAACTGTTACTTTAATATTTCGCCAAATAATCGTTTTTTCTTCACATAATATTTCAAATTATGCATTAATTGAACATACGAGGAGCGTAAAGCATCTTATTTATTTTACCTTAAAAAGTTGAAAAGCTACGAAGACGGGAGTAGTACCATTAAAGTGAGCAACCTTTTGTGTTCCATAAGTTGTTTTTCTACATAGTCACTGCCATTCTCGATGAAGTTTTGCCAACAATAAATGATTGTTCCATATGGATGTCAAGAGTGCGCTTTGTCATACGAAGGTAGTTGCGAAAGTAAATCCTCATGCTTTTTGGCTAAACATGTTGAAGACCTATGGAGTCGGGAGTGGCACCATAAAAACGAGCAAACTTTTAGCGCACGAGAATTTGTTTTTCTACATAAGCATCACCATGCTCAATGTTCTTTAGGTAGGAATTTAATAACGCATCTCTAGATCTGACACACGTCATTACAGGGGTTGCTTTCTTAGAGTCTCACACCATCAATATTAACAACAGAGAAATGAAACTTTCAGATCATGAATGCATAAGTTCAGTCATCATAACAATTGAAGGTGCTATTGCTTCTGATCTATTCGGACGGAATAAATAAATAAGAGGCATTACTTTTGGAACGCCTCTCGTATATTTCAGCACTTGTCCTCGACTTTGATTGGTTTGAGACTTTTATTGGTGAATTCAATTTATCGGACAATCGCTGCGGTACATAAAATAGACCATGTGTTAAATATTCAGTGTCAAGCAACGATGAGTTCGTTAATAATATATGCGTCGATAACTTTGCACCTACAGATTTCTTTATTTTATGGCCCTACCGTTCGTGTCGAATAAATACAGAGTTACTCGAATTGAAAGATGTAAAATGTGCGTGTCTAGTCGGTGTCTAATAATTCTAGACCATTTAAGAAATAAATTATTCAAATCAATATAAATCTTTATCTCCCCCCCTTCACTCTCTCTCTCTCTCTCTCTCTCTCTCTCTATATATATATATATATATATATATATATATATACACATATATATATATATATATATATATATATATATATATGGGGTGTACAAAACTTTATGATAGCTATTAAGAAAGGAAGAGTGCGTCTTTTTGTATCCACAGTAAAAGATACACACACACACACACACACACACACACACACACACACACACACACACACACACACACACACACACACATATATATATATCATATCACTGTCACACAGTGTATATATATATATATATATATATATATATACTGTGTGTGACAGTGATATGCCGTATATATATATATATATATATATATATATATATATATATATATATATATATATATATATATATATTATGAAAATCGAATGCTTGTTCATCCATCCGATTTTAACGGAAAAAAAGTGTAGTTGTTGAATTTATTGGAGGATTATAATTACTATCTACTGCAAAAGTAATGCCCCTTATTTTTTTTTTAGCGTTAAAATGAAAACGTCGAAGAACTACGAAGACATGAGTGGTACCATAAAAACAAACGACCTTTTGTGCTAGAGAATTTATTTTGGGCCATCTTCTTTAATACATATTTGTCGACCTATTTTGATGCCTCTGTCGTAAATGTCTAGACGGCGCTTTATCACTCATATTTCTGTTGCTATTCAAAAATCGATGCCTCTGTCTTCAGCGTGGTGCATTTCTGAAGTTAATAACTAAATGAAATAATATTTCGTTATTAATATTTCTCTCTCTCTCTCTTTCTCTCTCTCTCTCTTCCAAGTTCATTCTCTTGAATGTGTGAACACACACGAACTAGAGACACAAATTGGACAGACAGAAATGACTACAGATGTAAAAGGCAAAGGAACATCAAATGGAATCAATGGTATAACTGTAAGATACCGCCCCCCCTTTTGTGTGTGTATCACCATAAAGTGGCACCATACCAAATACATGAGTGTCAAGTAGGATGGAAAGACCGAGGAGAGAAAGGACTAGTCATACCTTCGCTTCTTATGTGAAAAGAGGATTGGGACCTTTGGGAGGCTTATTTCCACCCAAATTCCAGTGAGGGTTAATATTCGCTACCAAATAGATAGCAATGGTAAGCAACTGTTGCGAAAATGCCAATTCTTTTGCAAAGGTTGTCGAAAGAGGTGGAGGGTACTAGAAATCTGGGGAGACTTGTTGTCACTCAGACTCTTGAGAAAATCCAAAAAATTTTCTCAAAGAGCAATCTTTGATGACGGCTTGTGTGACGATTTCTGGTGAGTAAATAATGATAATAACAAGAGACAGAGAAGCGGAGCAAATACGTGGAATTGGACAGAGTGCTGAAAGGGATATAGATGAAAAAAGTCAAGCTAACACCAGTAATAGTAGTAGCACTATGAACAATACAGAAAAACTTTGAAAAATGAATGGGAGAGATTGGAAACAGAGGGATGACTAGTAAGATACAACGAATAAAAATAATGAAAACGGCTGAAATGTAAAGGAAAATCCTTGAATACGGAGACTAATACACATGAGCTATGAGCAAAAGCCGGACATACAGAAACTGCCAGGGATGTAAAACGCAAAGCAACATAACATGAAATCATGAAAAGTGAAATTGTATAATTATAAGTCCCCCCCTCTTTTTGTGTGTCTGTCACCATAAACTAGCGCCACACCGAATAGGTGAGGAGGGTCAAGAAGGATGGACAGAACGATGAGAAAAAGTACTAGAGAGACCTCCGCTGGGTGACTGCAAAGAGGACTGGGAACTTGGGAAGGATTATTGCCATCCAAATTCCAGTGAAAGCTAATGGTCGCTGCTAACGAGAAATCAATGGTAAGTGGATGTTGCGATAATAGAAATTCATCTGAAATGGTTATCGGAAGAGGTGGAGAGTATTGGAAATCTGGGAAGACTTGTTGTCAATCAGATTCCAGGGAACACCACAAGTTATTCTCAAAGGTAGAAATTGAGGAGTGAAACAAAAGGATTTGACAAGGGGATTGATAAAATTGGTATCCTTTGCAATGTCGGAGTGCTTCTAAAGACTGCTTTGTTGTGAACCGACATAATCTTGTAGAAAGTGCTGGAAGACTCAGAAAAGAAGATGCTGATTGCCCATGTTCATTTGTTATGATCCGCCTATCAGTATAAAATAAAATCGGCAATAACAACAGCCAGACATAAAACGTGAATAATAATAATAATAATAATAATAATAATAATAATAATAATAATAATAATAGAGTCAAGGAGGAAGGAAAGACCGATGAACTGAACCGACCTCAGCCGAATAAGTGCGAAGAGAACTGGGACCTTGGGGAGGCTTATTGCCACTCAAATCCCAGCAAAGACTAATAGCTGCTGCCAACGAGAAATCAATGGCAAGCAGCTGTTGCGATAATGCAAATTTATTTGCAAATGTTATCGAAAGAGGTGGAGAGTACTGGAAACCTGGGGAGGCTTGTTGTAACTCAGCTTCCAAGGAACAACACAGGCGGTTTTCAAGGACAGATCTCTGAAGACCTGTATGAATGCTCCTCATGAGCTGCTACTACTACTACTACTACTACTACTACTACTACTACTACTACTACTACTTATTGAAACACATGGGCAGTTTTACTAGTAAGATACTCAGGACCATTTACAGGTTAGACCAAAGAAGAACTGAAGTATCTCAACCAGAAGACCAGGAAATTCATGACTATGCACAATGCACTACACCCAAAAGATGATACTGATCGACTCTATGTGAAAATAAAAGACGGAGGAAGACTAGTGTTGAGTATAGTAGACTGCATATATGACACAGGAAAAGAATTAGAAAAATATATAATGCGGAACCCTGAAAGAATAATTACTGTAGCAAGAAACACGGAAGAAACAAACAAAACAGAAACAGAAGAAAAAAAAAAGAACACGAGAAAATAAAAATGGGAAGAGAAACAACTATATGAACGACTTATAAGAATGACAAAAGATAAGACTAATGAAAACACTTGGACATGGCTATAAAAAGAAAACCTTAAAAGAGAAACTAAATCCCTAATAACAGTCGCACACGATAACGAGATTAGAACTAATCACATAAAAACAAGGATCGACAAGACACAAGAAAACACCAAATGCCGACTCTGCGGAAAAGAGACGAAACAATAAACCACATAATAAGCGAATGCAGCAAACTATCCCCAAAAGAATATAAAAATAGACACGATCAAGTGGGGAAGACCGTACACTGGGAATTATACAGACAACTGAATCTTAAATATCCAGACAAATGGTACAAGCACATACCGGCAGCAGTACTTAAAAATGAAAGTCACAAACTCCTATGGGACATGGATATACAAACGGATAAATTCATCCAAGCAAGACGACCGGATGTAATGATAGTTAACAAGATGGGAAAAAAAACTGACAGATTGTAGATTTTGCTGTTCCAGCAGACCACAGATGAAAGATAAAGGAGATGGAGAAGAGGAGTAAACACACTGAACTGGCCATAGAGCTTGAAAGAGTATGGAAGATGAAAAAGTCAGAATAACACCAACAATAGGAGGAACGCTGGGAACAATAGCAAAAAACTTTAAATCAAAGGGATGGCTGGTAAGATACATCGGATAACAGTAATGAAAACTGCTGAAATGTTAAGGAAAACACTTGAATGCTAAGATTAATACACATAAGTTACAGGCACAAACAAGACATGCAGAAAATGCTACAGATGTAAAACACAGGAGTATCACATGGAATCATGAAATTAGGACTGTATATTTGTAAGTTAACTCCTACCTTCCCCAATTTTATTTATTTATTACTTTTTTTGTGTGTGTATGTATGTGTGTGTGTGTGTGTGTGTGTGTGTGTGTGTGTGTGTGTGTGTGTGTGTGTGTGTGGGTGTGTGTGTTTGTGTGTGTAACCAAAAGCTGACGCCACACTAAATAAGCAAGGAGGGTCAAAGAGGATGGAAAGACCGAAGAGAGAAAGCACAAGCCAGATCTCAGTTTGATGAGTGGAAAGAGGACTGGGACCCTGGGAAGG